>NC_000071.6:122100974-122125974 GCF_000001635.26 Mus musculus | reverse complement strand
TGGTTGCTGGGAATTGAACTCAGGACTTCTGGAAGAGCAACCAGTGCTCTTAACCTCTGAGCCATCTCTCTAGCCCCTGTCAAATGCATTTCAATATGCGAACACCCGGGTCCAACATATCTAAAATGACCCTATGAAGTCTTTATGCAAAAGACCCACAGTCACACTTGGGATTTCCAAGCTCCAGCGCCCCTGGCCCCTGTGGAAATTCCAGCCATGTAGCCCCACAGGCAGTACAGAAACTGGTTTGGTATTTCCAATAAATCTTTATTAGCAACAATAAGCCCTGGGCCAAAGGGCTATAGTTTACAGCCCTGGGTGCGACTGACTCTGTCAGAGACTGTACACATGTGGAGAGCCGTCAAAGCTTTAGCCAGGTGCTTCTGCCTAACGTGGGCTGCGTGTGCCTGCAACTCAAAGAACCACATCTGTGTGGTGCTGGTGACCTACTTTCCAAAGTGGGCACCAACTCTTGGGAAAGTTTCAGATACATCATCAAAGCATAGACTTCCCGTGATTGCCACACCCGGTCACTTCAGGAAGTGAAGTCCCATTCATCAGCAGAGGAACTGGGACCTGGACATGTAGGAAATGACCAGATGGGCACTGGGAAGTCACAACAGTATCATGGAAGCAGCTACAGTTCCTGGCCCTTCTCAGGCTAACAGGGTTGACGACTAAGTTTCACCAGGTGTCAGTGCCATTTCCTCTAGAAACCGTGGCTTGGGGAGGTGGAAAGTGGGCTGGAGAGATGGGGAATTTCTGTTCACTGGTGGGAAGATTCACACGCAGAGCCAATTTGCTCTTCACCCTGGACGGGGTGGGAATCAGTTGGACGGAACAGGAATCCAGGAGTCAGAGCTGTTTAAGGGATGAGAGTCGATGTGACTTTGGCTTGAACCCAGTTTTTCCCCCCTCCTGCCCCCCAGATCGTTCAGATGGAGAGAAAGATCACGAACCAGAGACAGCTCTTCTTGAGGACACAAGAGGCCAATAATCCCAAGAGACTGCAGAGACAGATCCATGTTCTGGAGTCCCGACTGAACCTGGTAGGTAAGGGGGGCTGTTCTCTAAAGCCTCAACCTCCCCACCCCCACCCCCACCCCCACCCCATCCTCCCACCCCTACCCCATCCCCCCATCCCTCCATCCCATCCCCCATCCTCCCCCATCCCTACCCTCCACCCCCACTTCCAATCCCCACTGCCCTCCCTTGTCTTCAGCCCCACTCCCTCCCCCCAACCCCACTCCCAGAGATGAAGCTTGACCTCAGCGCTGTGAGCAGAACATAGGTTTGCTTGGTGCTTGGAAGAAGGTGGACTGAGGGGCCCCCTCACCCATGATAGCAACCCTTTTACCCAATCCCTGACCCCAGGCCCTAAATTGGTCTTGGTCAGTGTTCTATTAAAGCACCAGAAAGGCAAACTTTTGTTATTATTTGATTTTTTTGCAGGGGAGGGGGAAGACAGGTTCACTCTGTAGTCCTGGAACTTGAAATCTAGACCCAGTTTGGCTTTGAACTCATGGCTACCCTCCTGTCTCTGTTTTCTGAGTGCTATTTCCCTCCCTTTTCCTCCTCCTTCCTTCTTCTCTTTCTCTTTCTCTTTCTCTTTCTTTCTCTTTCTTTCTCTCTCTCTCTCTCTCTCTCTCTCTCTCTCTCTCTCTCTCTCTCTCTCTCTCTCTCTTTCTGTGTCTGCTACAGTGCAGGCTGTCCTGGGATTCACTATGCGGCTGAAGCTGGACTTGAACCTTCCAGCCCTTCTGCCTTTGCCTACTGAGTTCTGGGGTCATAGTTGAGCATCATCCCAACCCGTTGGTGTATTTTAAATTTCTTTAGTACCTCTCATGCTGTTCCCCAAACCCTTCAAGAGCAGGACTGGCCTAAATTCCCATGAACAGTGTAACCAGTATCACCTTTAAAAAAAGTTTTAAAAAAGCTAAGATCCATTTGTTCAGAGATAGAGGGAAACAGGGACTAAGAGAATGTCCCCACACCTCTCAGTCACACTGTCCCCACACCTGTCATACTGATCTCATTGTCAGAATGTGGCTCCTGCTGTATACTGTTCCCACCCTGAAGGCCTCTAAGATAAATGGCTTACCTTAACTAAGGTAATTAAGGGGAGGTATCAAGACATTTTATGCCCAAATCTTTCTGTTTCAGCTCTTGAAATTAAACATTTTCTTTTACCGGGCATGGCGGAGCATGCCTTTAATCCCAGCACTTGGGAGGCAGAGGCAGGCAAATTTCTAAGTTTGAGGCCAGCCTGGTCTACAGAGTGAGTTCCAGGACATCCAGGGCTACACAGAGAAACCATGTCTCAAACAAACAAACAAACAAACAAAAAACAAAAAAATATTTTCTTTCACAAGCACAGCACCAGCATTACACCTTACAAAAAGAATATTTTGTTAATATTTCTCAAAATCTTATCTGTATTGGTATTCTTCTGGATAGACCCTGTCTTAGTTAGGGTTTTACTGCTGTGAACAGACACCAAGACAAGGCAAGTCTTATAAAACACAACATTTAATTGGGGCTGGCTCACAGGTTCAGAGGTTCAGTCCATTTTCATCAAGGTGGGAGCATGGCAGCATCCAGGCAGGCATGATGCAGGAGGAGCTGAGAGTCTTACATTTTCATCCAGATGCAGCTAGTGGAAGACTGACTTCCAGGCAACTAGGGTGAGGATCTTATACCCACACCCACAGTGACACACCCATTCCAACCAGGTCACACCTATTCCAACAAGGCCACACCTCCAGATGGTGCCACTCCCTGGTTCAAGGATATACAAACCATTACAGACCCCAAATGTCTGAGTTGGCCAGGACCCCTGGGGTTTCAGAATTCTTAAATCTCCTGATTTAGAATTAGCTGCTTTTAATGAGGAGGGACTTTGCTTCCAAAGGGATGAAGGAGACACATCATGACAGCAGATCCGCCCTGGGTACTGCTGGGACACAGGGGGACAGCAGCAGTGTCCTGACATCTGCCCCTGGACAGTCCAGTCCAAAGTCTCAGCCTCCGGGTGTGAGACCCTGTTTGAATCATGGCCTCCCCACAGGTCACTGTCCACTTTGACACGATGCTGACCTCTAACTCCCAGCTCCGGAAGGAGATTGAGGATCTCCTCTTTGAGAAGGCCGCCTACGACCACGTCTACCAGCAGCTTCAGCGGCGTCTGCAGACACAGAAGAAGACCATGAACGTGGCCATTGAGCAGTCTGCCCAGGCCTATGAGCAGAGGTGCTTGGGGTGGCCCAGTTCCCAGCTCATCACCCACCTGCTCCTCTTGACTGCTTGGGCCATAAGTCATAGCAGCAGCAGCAGCAGCCATGGACACTAACCATGCACCCAGCAGGGTGCTAGGCACCTCAGTGCTTCCATCATCCTCCCCACAGCCTGAGGAATGAGTGTCTTCCTTTTTCTCTGGAACAAACAGGGACCCCATGCAGTGTAGGGTTATGGGGTCCCTTGTCTGCTCCACCACAGGGGTCGGCTGCTGGGGGAGGCAGGATACTGGAAGTTTGTCCATGCTTACCCCACACTGTTGCTGGGTAGGTGTTGGGCTGTAGGAAGCCCCAGGACACCGCTCTGGGTGTGGGGAAGCACAGTCTGAGGTGTGGGACAGCTGGAGCAGGCTTGGGGGGGTCCCCAGGTCTGAGATGAGGCCAGGGCCATCTGGATTAGGCTCTTAGACACCCAAGTACCTCTGGATGCAGTGGAAGGGCTGAGAATGGAGGATGGATCTGGTCGGGGTGGGGGGAGGGGGAGGTCTTGAGTTTGGCTTGGCTTGGTTTGGAGGCAGCCATGGCTGGGAGCACAGAGAGGCCTTCTATGGGAGATTAGACGGCAGCTCTATAGGCGAAGGGCTTCTCCATGGCTCCCCACAGTGGATCCCGATGGAAAGAGGCAGTCCATGGTTTTAAGACATTTATTGTCATGGCCGGAAGTGGATGAGTAAAACCGTACCCCACTTCTTGGGGGTGGGGGCTGAGATGAAACACTTTCACAGGGAGGAGTATCTGGGAAGGAAAGCTTATTGGCTAAGCCTCCAGGCTGTTAGGTACCTCATTAAAATGGAGATCTGTCTTGAGCCTGTGTGACCACAGGTCACATCCTCTACCTACGGGGAGGCTTGGGATGTTGTGTTTACATGATTGATGGCCACAAATCTATGGAGGACTGCAGCTAGTGACGGGGACCTGGTGCCCGGGAATCAGGTGAAGCGCCTACGGTCCCTTCGGTGTCACTGGAGTTTCTAGCCTTAGCTCAACCGGGAACCAGGCTACCTTTCACAATGCAGGACAATGTAGATGGGAGAGCTGGACTTCAGCTCTCACTTCCCTACATGGTCTCTGGTCTTGGTCTGGGTATCTTTCCTTAGAGTTAGACATGTCTGGGCTTGACCTCTCTCTCCACCATATAGGACGCATGTAAAGAGCAGAAACGGATCCATACATGCAGGAGGCAAGCGATGAGTGGTGGTGATGGTGATGATGGTGGTGATGGTGGTGGGGATGATGATGGTAGGGATAATGGTAGCAGTGATGGTGATGATGGTGGTAATGGTGGTAGTCTGTTGGTGCTGATGATGGTGATGATTGTATTAGTGGTGAAGATGGGATCACCGCTGCTGCTGTTGCTAACAATAAACAGGGTGTCAGGAAAATCACTTCCTTGGGGTGCTCTAAACTCACAGCTCTGGTAGGATCCCGAGTTTGGTTCCTACCACCAGAAAAAAAAAAATTGCAAACAAACCCTGGTGGCCACTGGGCAGGCATGCAGTCCTCTGGACTGGCAGGGAGAGACAGAGAGGAACAGGGACAGGAAAGCTCTGGGCACTGAGTCCCATCTTCTGTCTCCCCACAGAGTGGAGGCCATGGCTCGGATGGCTGCCATGAAGGACCGCCAGCAGAAAGACATCTCTCAGTACAACCTGGAGATCCGGGAACTGGAACGTCTATATGATCACGAGACGAAACTCAAGTCCTTCCTGCTGGCCAAGCTTAACGACCGCTCTGAATTTGAGGACCAGGCCAAGAAGCAGGAAGGTACAAGCCAGTCTCCTCCTCCTCCTCCTCCTCCTCCTCCTCCTCCTCCTCCTCCTCCTCCTCCTCTCTGTAGGCATAATGTTTATATGCGCTGTGTAAAGATTACCCCCATGTTGTTCAATCTCTCTGCCCTCACGTTTTGTTTGATCCCAGACAAGGCATGGTAGTGCTTACGTCAAGAACCTCCTGTCTCAAGTTTGTGTAAGCAATGTTTACCATTAATTCTCCATCTTGTTGATAAAAGCTGATCACTCAGTGGCTAGGCAGAAGAGAAAATAGGGCGAGATTTCTGCTGGTGGGGATCAGGGATGCTGGTGGGGGTCGGGGGGAAGGGAGGGAGGGAGGGAGGGAGGGAGGGAGAGAGAGAGAGAGAGATAGAGAGATAGAGAGAGATTATAGTTTGAGCCATGTGGGACAATCATAGCTAATAAAACACAGCACACAGCTGGGCAGTGGTGGCGCACGCCTTTAATCCCAGCACTTGGGAGGCAGAGGCAGGCGGATTTCTGAGTTCGAGGCCAGCCTGGTCTATAGAGTGAGTTCCAGGACAGCCAGGACTACACAGAGAAACCCTGTCTCGAAAAACCAAACCAAACCAACCAACCAACCAAAAAAAGCAATCAGGTTAAACTTAAGCCTGAGGTTAACAATGAACACACTATTACATTAAGTATGTGCCGTGCAGTATTGGGATACACTTCTACTGAGAATGGTTTGTTTCTTAGCAGTAGTGAGGACGGATTTCAGCATTTGGAAGTGCATTTACATGGAACTGCTTGCTCAAGTTTGTCTGCCAGCCCCAATCTGCAGATGTCTTTTCACCCTGAGACTCAGTCTATAGCGCAGGGGAGCCTTGGGGTCTGCTAGACCCTGTATGGGTTTGGTGCTTGCTGCTGGGTCTTGCCAGGCAGGGCTCAGCCTGTGATGATGTCATGGTTGGAATGGAAAGGCATGAAGGGTGCAGACAAGGGGAAGCTGCACAGGTGTGTTTGATCTTCTTCTTCTTCTTCTTCTTCTTCTTCTTCTTCTTCTTCTTCTTCTTCTTCTTCTTCTTCTTCTTCTCTTCTTCTTCTTCTTCTTCTTCTTCTTCTTCTTCTTCTTCTTCTTCTTCTTCTTCTTCTTCTTCTCTTCTTCTTCTTCTTCTTCTTCTTCTTCTTCTTCTTCTTCTCTTCTTCTTCTTCTTCTCCTCCTCCTCCTCCTCCTCCTCCTCCTCCTCCTCCTCCCTCTTTCCTCCTCCCCCCTCTTTCCTCCTTCTCCTTCTTGTGTTAGGCCTTGAATAGACACCATGACCAAAGCAACTCTTATAAGGACGACATTTAATTGGGGCTGGCTCACAGGTTCAGAGGTTCAGTCCATTGTCATCAAGATGGGAGCATGGCAGCATCCAGGCAGGCATGATGTAGGAGGAGCTGAGAGTTCTACATCTTTATCTGATGGATGTTAGCAGAATACTGGCTTCCAGGCAGCTAGGATGAGGGTCTTAAAGTCCATGCCCACAGTGACACACCTACTCCAACAAGGTCACACCTCCAAATAATGCCACTCCCTGGGCCAAGCATATATAAATCCTGACAGCCTTGTACACAGTAAGTATGCACTTCCTGTGCCACACCCATCCCCTTGTATGTTCTGTCCCCCTCTGCCCTGTCACTTGGGACCATGTTGCTAAAAGTGGCTCTGAGAAATCTTGTGTATGTCTTACTCTCTAAAATTAATCAAAAGCCACAAAGACATTTTTATTTTCTTTCTCTCTCTCCCTTCCTTCCTTCCTTCCTTCCTTCCTTCCTTCCTTCCTTCCTCCCTCCCTCCCTCCCTCCCTCCCTCTCTCTCTCTCTCTCTCTCTCTCTCTCTCTCTTCCTTCCTTCTTTCTTTCACCTTTTGGACTGTCTTTTTTCTACCCATTCACTTGCTCTTCTTGCTCAGTTAACCATCCGTTCGTCCTTCCACCCACCCCTTACCTGCCCCTTTGCCACTTGTGTAAGCCTCTCTTCCGGGTGCTTGGTATGCACTGTTTCCATGAGGTCCTCAGGATGGCACCGAGGACTAGGCATTCCTACAACACTCCAGAATACTCCAAAAAAGGCACTCCTGCAGTCCAGAGTGGACACGTGTAACCCAGCCCAGGGCCACAGGAACTAAGTGGAAGATCCAAAATTCCATCCAAAATAGGTCCCACGAGTCATCCCCTCCTTGTCTTGGGATGCTGACAAGCTTCAACCTTATCTCAAGGACAATGAAAAGTCACAGCAGGTCAGACATTGCACAGCCAGAAGTCTTTAGAAAGATCTAGAAAATTCCACCCAACTGCCATGCAGAAGACATCAGAAAGATGTCAGACATGTTCAGGAGAGCCTGGCCTGCAGGCTGAGCAAGGCTCAGAACTTTTGGGGTTCACCCAGCTAAATGAGCCTTCCTAAGAACTCTCTCCCCAGGGTGCTCCTTAACCTTTACTTGACCTCTACCCTGCTCCTGTCACCTCTGCAGAGAGACCCTCCCACCCATAGCATCTGTTGTGTCTCCCTCCAGCCACGAGTGTGATGGTGGGTGGATTTTTTTCTTCTCTTCCCTTGGCCATCTCTTTGGCTCTCCATGTCTCAACCCTGACAGCAGAGTCTGGTACCATGTTGGGCATGCTGTAGTGCTCTACTAAGTATTTTTAAATTTTATGTTATTTTAGTTTCTTTGTGTGCGTGTGGAAAGGTGTGTGTGTATGCAGGGTTTTACTACCAGGTGTTGGGAGTAAAGGCCTGCACTACTGTGCCTGGCTCTTGATCTCCTTTTATCATTTTATTTTATTTTATTTTATTTTATTTTATTTATTTATTTAGTTTGAGATAGGATTTCACTTTGTAGCCCTGGATGTTCTGGACTCACTCTGTAGACCAGGCTGCCCTTGGACGGTCTGCCTCTGCCTCCTGAGTGCTGGGACTAAAGGCATGCATCATCACTGCCTGGCTAATCATTTTATTTTTAAATAATTATTACTTTTTTTGAGACAGGCACAGTGACACATGCTTTTAATCTCAGCGCTTGGGAGGAAGAGGTGGGTAGATCTCTGTGAGTTCAAGGCCAGCCTGCTCTATACACTGAGTTACACAGAGAAACCCTGTCTAGAAAATAAACAAACAAACAAACAAACAAACCAATGAAACAAAACCCTAACCACTTATTTATTTTTCTTTTTAAGATTTATTTTATGTATATGAGAACACCGTAGTATCCTCAGATGTACCACAAGAAGGCATCCCATTCCAGATGGTTGTGAGCTACCACGTGGTTGCTGGGAATTGAACTCAGGACCTCTGGAAGAGCTGTCAAATGCTCTTAAGAGCAGAACCATCTCTCCAGCCCCTATTTATTTTTGTGTGTAGTGTTTATGTCTGTAAGTGTATACCACATGTGTGAGGGTGCTGGCTGAGGCCAGAAGAGGTTGTCAGATCTCTTAGAATGGAGTCATAAGCAGTTGTGAACCATCAGTTAGGCCTGGCCGTGAACTTGGATTCTCTAGGGTGGGAGGTGCTCATAACTACCGAGCCATTTTGCCAGTCATGCCTTGGTTTTTGAACCACCGTCCCTTGCACTGGAGAGTACTAGTACTCTGCTGGCCGGCTGCTGAACTCCAGGGATCTAAGTGTCTCCACCTCCCAGGCTGGGGTTGCAGGGACACCATCGCCACCTTCACTCAGTTTCTTACCCGTCTTGGGGATTGAACTCGGGTCTTCGTGTCTGTGCGTCATCGAGATCTTCTGCTTTCCCAGCCCCTCAGCAATTTCTGATATGGATCCCGCGTCCTGGCAAGCTCTCACTTCCTCCCCAAGACAGTATGGATGACGGGGAGCCCATCGTCTCTTTCCTCACCTTCTGCGGTCTTTCTCTCTCCCATCCAGATGTCAAATCCAAGAAGCTTGGGAAGAAGGGGAAGGGCGAGAGTTTCGCGAGCTATGAGGTGGCGCACCTGCGGCTGCTGAAGCTGGCGGAGAACGGGGACCTGAACCAGCTCACCGAGGATTTCCTGGCCAAGGAGGAGAAGAATTTTGCTCGTTTCACTTATGTCACCGAGCTCAACAATGACATGGAGACCATGCACAAGAAGACCCAGCGGATCCAGGTGTGTGGCTTTCAAGGGTTTTCCCCGATACCTTAGTCTGTGCTGTAGATAATGGCCACAACAGGTTTCATTAACTCTGGACTGTTAGCTAGGAAGGGATTTTTTGTTTGGTTGGTTTTTTTTTGAGACAGGGTTTCTCTGTGTAGCCCTGGCTGTCTTGGAACTCACTTTGTAGACCAGGCTGGCCTCGAACTCAGAAATCCGCCTGCCTCTTCCTCCTGAGTGCTGGGATTAAAGGCCTGTGCCACCACCGCCCGGCCCAGGAAGGCACTTTTAAAAGTAGTTTTATGTATATGGATGCTTTGCCTGCATGTGTGTCTGTGCATCACGTGCATGCAGTGCCCACATAGGCCAGAAGAGGGCACCAGACCCCCATCTGGAATTACAGATGGTATGAGCTGCCCCCGTGGTTGCTGGGAATCAAGCCTGGGTCCTCTGCAAAAGCAGCCAGTGCTCTTAACCTCTGAGCTGTCACTCCAGCCTCTCCTCCTTGGCCTCTGAGACAACATCTGTCAATGGGGTTTTGAGCTCAACCATTAATTGAATTATGCCATCTAGGCTGTAAGCCCCTAGGGACCTCCTGTCTCCGCTCGGGAGACATACTGGGGTTACAAATGAATGCCATCAGGCTGGAGAGATGACACAGCGGTTAAGAGCACTGACTGCTCTTCCAGAGGTCCTGAGTTCATGTTCCAGCAACCACATGGTGGCTTACAACCATCTGTAATGGGATCCGATGCCCTCTTCTGGTGTGTCTGAAGACAGTGACAGTGTACTCACGTACATGAAATAAATAAATCTTTTAAAAATTATATCTAATATATTAATCAATAATACTTATAATTAATTAATAACAATTAATAGTTATATAATATAATACATATACTATATAGCAAATACATTACATACATTATATAATATATTACATATATTATATCTATCATATATTATAGATTATATACTACATATATCACATATATTATATATACATATATAAACACAAATGTATGCCATCACGGCCAGGTATTTTTTTCAGGTGGGTTCTGGGAATGAAACTCAGGTCCCAGCACCTTTGTTGACCAAAGGCTTCAGAGTGGAAGGGACGTAAATGGTCAATGCTTAATCCTGGACAGGCCTGGTGCCCATCAGCCTAGTAAAGGCTCTGGCCAGTCCTGAAGGAGCGACACTTGGCTACCTTCACTGAATCTGTAATTTCTCACACCTACCTGGCTCCTGGGCCTCTTCACATGAACAGCTTCTGGAACACTTCACAGAGTCCAAACCACGCGATGCCGCATGCCAGTCCAGACAGGCTGACTGCTGTCTCTATGGCTCAGAACCAGGAAGAACACCCAGCGCACCAGCAGATGCCATGCCTAGCCGTGCCACGCCCCTCCTCCAAGGATTCCCTCTGACTGAGCCCTGCCCTCTCCTCCTCCGATGACATCATGACCCTGTTTCTTCTTGTGTGGGTATGGAGGACAGAGTACATTGGACCTTTTCCTTAACTCTCCTGCCATTCTGGGAGTTCTGTCCTATCCAGCCAGGTCTCGCCACAGGAGAGCCGCGGTTACTGATGTGCACCGCCACAGCGGACTTTGTATAGGTTGTCCGGATTCGAACTCAGGGCCTCACACTTGCGCAGCAAGCCCCTCACCCACAGAGCCAGCCCCTCAGGAGACAAGTCTCCCTCTAGCACCAGGCTTCAGCCTTTTCCTGAGGCCCATTGTCTCAATGGTCTGCGAGCCACGGGGAGGGACTTAGCGACTCTTCGGCCTGACGTCACTCCTGCCAGGACAGTTATCCTAGAGACTTGGCTGCTTTCTTGCTTTGATGCATTTTTTTTTTTTTTTTTTTTTTTTTGAGACTAGGCCTTGCTCAGTAGCCCGCGCTGGTCTGCAACTCGCAGCAATCCTCCTGTCTCAGCTTGGGGGATGCTGAAATTTCAGGCATGAGTCATTAGAAAACTTCTCTGCTCAAACTAGGATTCAGGTTTTTAAGTTTTTTGGTTATTTTCCCCCCTCTGGTACACCCAGTTTCATCTCTACCTAGGAACGGGGGTCACAGGCCCGTGTTCTCTGATATATTAAGATCTGTAATGGTCAACATATAAAGATCAAAGTGTTCTTTTTTTTTTTTTTTTTTGGTTTTTCGAGACAGGGTTTCTCTGTATAGCCCTGGCTGTCCTGGAGCTCACTTTGTAGACCAGGCTGGCCTCGAACTCAGAAATCCGCCTGCCTCTGCCTCCTGAGTGGAGGGATTAAAGGTGTGTGCCACCATGCCCAGTAAAGATCAAAGTGTTCTACACCAATCCCCAAACTTTTGTTTCTCTGGGGTACATTTGTGTAGGCCACAGTGGGTCGTGAGTGTGTCGCCACTGCCCCCTAGTGGTTGTCTGTGGAATGGCAGGAATGATTTTTGTGGTCCAGGCTGCTCCAGGACAGAGCATATCCCTAGTCCCTGTGGGATGCAGATGCACATGGATGAGGAGCCCTGAGTGACCTATGACTGGAGTGGAAATATCCACACTTGACCCTTGAGGGCTTGGTATAAGGTGGACTTGCCCTCTGTGGGCCTCAGTTTCCCCATCTGTACCATGATGTTGGGAATAGCACAGGAACCCCAGGCTTCTTGTTTTGTTTGCTTTAGTGCACTGTAATTTAGAGGTTGGAGCCCAAGTGTCTGTTGGGGAAATTCTCCACCCCAAACTGCAGATGTCCAGGTCCTAACCAGCAGTTAGCCATCTGTGTGTGAGCCATCATCCCCCACTAGTGAATTCACTATCAGTGGCTGACCTGTCACCTCTTAGCAAGGTTGTCCCCTCACTGGAGTGGCCACCTGTGCTGAAATCTTCCATTATTTCCACCTGAAATGGCACCCGAGGGTGGGAGGGGCTATGTGAAGGAGCTTGGACAAGCTGTACTGGGAACTAGCCTCGCTCCAGTCCTGGAACTTGGAGTGAGCCTGGTCATCTGAAGGGGTGACTCAGATTCTTGGGAGAGTTTGAGGGACCCTAGACTGAGCTGCCAGGTCTAGTGCAGTAGCCACTAGTTGTCCAAATATATTCTTTACCCTGTAATACAAGAGAAACTTCAGCTGCCCTGTCTCTGGTGCCATGTTGCAAGTTCTCAGTACCTAGGCGTGGCCATGACATGGCGCGGTTAGTGCACACAGGATGTGAGAGATGATGCTGACTTCTCTTTCTAGGTGGTTCTGAGCCCGTGTGGATCATGACCCCGTTGGGGGTTGAATGTTTCTTTCACAGGGGTCGCCTGAGACCATTGGAACACACAGATGTTTACATTACAATTCAAAACAGTAGCAAAGTTACAGTTATGAAGTAGCGACAGAAATAATTTTATGTTTGGGGAGTCACCACAACATGAAGGAACTATATTAAAGGGTCGAGGCATTAGGAAGGTTGAGAGCTACTGCACTAGATAGTTCTAGATGATTCTCAGAGGATGAAGAATAGAATGCCTGAGGAGAAGGTGGGGACAGGGGCGACTCCTTGATGGGTTACCCCACATGGAGTAGGGTTGGATACAGTGGATGAGGGCAACTCCCATCTTCTCCTACTGGTTCTCGTCTGTCTGAGCAGGATGACATCATCAACTTGCGGTCACAGCAGCAGACCTCCCATGAGGGCACCCGGAGCATCCTGAAACAGATGGAGGTGAGCTGAGAAGGGGAGGGGGGAGGGGGAGGGGAAGAGACAGGGACAAGGAGCATCCTGCATGTGTCCGTCATCTGTCAGATGGCCTGTTCAGACACAACCACAGAACCCTTGTCTGTAAGCTCTGTTTATTGTACAGGTGCTCGGAGGTCCAACCTAAGCCTGGGACTGCACTTCCATTCTGATGCATCTCTGCCTCAGTTTCTCCTTTTGTCTCCCCCTTGGCTCAGTTCCACTGTTTTTCACTAACGACCACAAACCAACAGTCTGTCTTCTATTCTTTCTCCTCCCCTCTCCCTTTCTGTCTATGCTGGGAATCAAACCCAGGGCCTCCAGTATGTTAGTTCTGTACTGCACCACTGAACCAAGCCTACATCCTGCATGCAAATGCGTCCTGGGCTAGGCACTAGTCAGTAGATGCCAGGCTATGTCCACTCCTCTGGCCCCATCTCCCTTCACCACCTTCAGGAGAAGGTGTTATACTCTTTCCATTTTTTTTTTCAGGGAGCAAACAGAGGCTGGCAGAGGCAAACAGTACAATCAACTCTAGGGAGCCGAGTTGTGGGTTTTTTTTTTTTTTTTGGACATGGTCTCACTATGCAGCCTTGGTGTCTAGAATTCACTATGTAGCCCAGGCTGGCCTCAAACTCACAGCAATCCTCCTTCCTTTGGCTCCCCAGTATTGGGTTTGAAGGTTTCTTCCTGCCTCCCCCGCCCCCCAGACACCCTGGGAGCCCGAGCAAGCTAGAAGCTTATTTTTTGTTAAATAAGCTGAAAATTGGCACTTTCAGGATTGGGGGAGGGAGTGTCTTTGTGATGTCATCTACCACCCAGGCTCTTCTTGGTGTGTGGTTTCCATCCCAAGGATGCCTGGTGGTACCACGGCTCCCAGGAAGAAGGTTGGAGAGTGTGGAGAAGGCCACACTGGCTGAGGCAGGAAGCCCCAGTTGCTTCTCAGGACACTTGAATAATGACTCTTTATGGGGTTTGTGTGCTCGTCACACTGCCATCCCAGGGCAAACAGGTTCTCCGGTGACAGTATCTGGGCAATGAACAGCCAATGCTCAGCAAGATGTGAATCCCGCCCCTGACTGGCTGGGTGTGGTGCACACATCTTTGATTCGCATACTTAGGAGGCTGAGGCAGCAGGATCTGGAGTTAAAGGGTAGCCTGGGCTTTTCCTGTTCAGAATCATAGCTCCTTCCCCTGAGCGATTTTTATTTGTTCCTTGGGGCTCATTTTCGTCCTTCACCCTGACCAGGCTGGTGGTGCTATTCGTGGCTCTACCGCGGAGGGACAGCAAAGCCCAGGAAGAGCCTAGGAAACTCAGAGCCAAGGGGTGTCGGGAAGGGAAGCCGTTGTGATTCAGGCTGGTCTCCGCAGGTGGTCTCCAGCCTAGATCCACAGGCTCTACTTGGGGGCCACCTAGAACTCCCGACTCTTCCCTGGGTTTGGGATCAACAGTGTTCATCAGGGTCTCCTCTGCCTGGCTCTGTCTTTATTGTTTTATGCCTTCACTGGACTGTGGTGCTAGCTAGGATAGCATTGTGTCTGCGCGCATGCGCGTGCGCATGCCCACGTATCCCCCTCCGAAATACAAATACCCCAAGGAGGAGACTTCATCCAAGGAGCTATGGGTTCTCAGATACGTCCCACCCTGCTAAGGGCTGTCCCCAACTTCCTGCTTAGAACCCTCTCCACCCCTGGCTCTTCACCATCTCCTCTCTCTCCAGGAGTCCGGGTTCGGCACTCTGAGGAATCACTTAGTTTTGATACAGGGTCTCATGTACCCCAGGCTGGTCCCAAACTCACTACATAGACAAGGATGACCCTGGGCTCGCGTCCCTCCTTGCCCCCATCCCCAGAGTGCAAGATTTACAGGCATGCATACCACTCCTGGTTTGCGCAAGCACTCCACGCAAGGAACCCCCATCCTTAGCTGTCTGTTTTTTTCTTAAATTTGTTTGATGCTGTCAGGAAGCTCATTCCTTGGATGGCACACCGCCTGCCCCCGCCCCCCCGTCACTTGCACAAAAAGTCCCTCAGCCTCAGGCTGGGCCTGGTGTCTGTCTGTCCCCCAGGAGAAACTGAGAAAGACCACGCAGGAAGCGGACATTTATGAGACCAAATACAAGGAGATGAGCAAGACCCTGGAGTATCTCAAGAACTCGGTGGAGAAGATGTTTAAGAAGATCAACTGCGATGCCACTGAGATCCTGGGCAAGCTGGGCGAGTCCGGGAAGGTCACGGACATCAATCTGCAGCAGTATTTTGGTGAGCCTAGTACCTCTTAGGCACTCTTGCCTGCACGGTCTGTGACCAGGCACAAGAACGCTTTCTTGGTTGGTAGTGAGCACAGCCATGGTGCGGCCTGCCTTGGTTTGAATTCTGAGCCTTCACTTACTAGCTGTGTGACGTTGGCCACATTCCCGACCCTCTCTGTGCTCGGGTTCTTTGAGCTCTGAAATGAGGGTGCAACTCAGGAGCTACACCACCGGATTTATTGGGAGGATTAAACACGGGTTAGTTGGTGGTGAATCTCAGTGAACCCAGGAGAGGGGTTTGGTGAATTCCCTTCAGGAGAAAAACTAAAGCTAGAAAAGAGAGCTTCCTTACACACATTCACAAACACCGTAACACTTACATGTTCACACACACATGCTTACACGGATGTACACACATACACACACATGTACAGGCACCTGCCACAAACACTATACACTAAACACTATACATACACTATATATATATATATATATATATATATATAGTATATATATGTATATACTAAACACTATACATACACACACATGTGCACAAAGACACATTCAAACACCAGTAAACACTATATGCACATGCTCACATATGCCTGCACATATATGCACACGCATGCAAACACATATGCACACATGTATGCACAAAGTGTGTTCATGCAGACGTATACACATATACGTACAGAGGCTCACATGCATGTGCGCGCACACACCACGCTTTTCATATCTGAGCCCCATGGGCTTTTTTCTCCAAGATTAGGAAGAAGGCAAAAATGACTCCTGTTAAGCTTATTCAGTTCTGTACCTGTAGGATGCTTTGCCAAAGCAATACAGCAAGAAAAAGGAACTAAAAACCCTGATTGAAAGGAAGGAAATGAAATGTTCAGAGTGGGGCTCCGGATATGTCACAGACGCTTGTGAAACTGCCTTCTGCATTTCCGGGTTTAGCTCCCAGTTCAGGGTACAGAGGGGACATGGCCACCCAGACTGTGGTAGCTTGGCATGAATGGTACCGGCTGTTCTTATGAGTGTGAATGTGTATGTGTGTGTGTATGTGCACGGGCGCGCAGAGAGCCGAGTTTGAATCTTAGCACCCACCCCAGGCATCCCAGGCAGAAGGAATGGCATAAATGCAGGCTGGAAAATCAGGCTACTGCTGGCTTTGATGTCTAGTGGAACACTGGTTTTTGGCCTTCTCATTGTCAATATCTAGGGAATTCTTTTTGGACCATGTTTTCCTAGAAACTGTCACTCACAGCGCTTTCAGTGCCTCAGATCTACCGTGTGCTCCTGTGAGCAGCTCTGCCAATGTGCATCAGAGAGATTTCGGTGCCTCATGATGTCAGAATTTCCCACACCCACGGCCCGTGGCCAGGAGGAAGCCAGCATCCTGCACAAACTCCCATCCCTCCCTCTGTGATAATGAGGGCTGCCTGGGCTGGCGGTCTTAACCCTTGACCCCCTGACCCCGTTTTTTCCTTCCAGCTATCATAGAAAAGAAGACAAATGACCTGCTGCTTCTAGAGTCCTTCCGGCGCCTGCAGGAGGCAGAGGGGCCCGATGTCGATGTCCCACAACCCTTTGTCAACCCCTTCTGGGGCGGCTCTGCCCTCCTCAAGCCCCCAGAGCCCATAAGGGTTGTGCTGCCTGTGTTTGGGGCAGACTCCTTCAGTGACAAACTTGAAGAGGGTGAGTTCTTGCCCTCTGCCACCCAGGCAGGCCACTGGGTAGGGTCCCTTAAGGACCCCAAGTCTCTATGGGGTCTGTGGGCCTCAGTTTCCCTCATGGCCACGAATCATCACCACAGTATAGCCACTTGTTTGAACAAAATGAGAATAGGTCCTTAGGGAACAATAGGGTCAGGAAGTGGGAACATGTTCACTGCAGCCCCAAACTGGAAATTAGCAAAGGACCCTACACACACACACACATACACAAATACAATGACACTTGTATATACACATACTCACATACATACTCATAAACACACACATACACCTATATTCAAACACATACACACTGACACATAAACATACCTACATACATATACATACTCCTACACACACACTCATATACATGTATACACATACATACTCACAATATTCATGTACACTCTTACACTCATATGCACATACTCATATAGACACACTTATACACTGACATACATACATACTCATAAACAAACACATACAACATATACTCAGACACATACATACTCACACATATACTCATATACACACACAAACACACACACACACACACACACACACACACACTCTTATACACACGTGCATGCCACGCACCATTCACTTAGTCAGAACTTACCCAAACACATAATGGAGTACTATGTAGCCACTAAAATGTATGTTCCCCTGGGTAGCAATGGCTTAGCAATCAAACC
Source organism: Mus musculus (assembly GCF_000001635.26). Taxonomy (NCBI): domain Eukaryota; kingdom Metazoa; phylum Chordata; class Mammalia; order Rodentia; family Muridae; genus Mus; species Mus musculus. The sequence continues at coordinate 122,108,459 of NC_000071.6, read as the reverse complement.
GAGGCTGTGCCTTGCAGCTTGGTCTGTGGGTATTAAACCAGCTATGTCTCCCATTCGTGCATGGGAATCCCCTGAGGGTGCTTCTCTGCTTGGAGCTCTAAAGGGCTTTCCAACCGGTGCTCAGCCCAGCATGATGGCGTGACACTGTCCCTGGGAAGGAAGTGAGCTGGGCACCAACTCCCAGTTCCTCACAGAGCTTGTCCTGGGTGCAGTGGACTCTCCTCTGGACCACAGTACCCTCCAGCAGATGGTCTTGGAGAACTTCCTTCAGAGGGAACGCACAAAAGAACTACAGGACACCATGTCAGAGAAGGGGGACGAGATAAGGCTCAAGAAGAAGGTGATAGGCTGAGCCTCGTGGGTGCCTGTATTCCACACCAGAGAGAATAAATGTTTTCTTGCTGATCCTAGGGCCTTTGATGTGCTGTGCTGAGTAGCTCTGCAGGCTGCAAACCAGCTTAGAAGTGGGGTGAGGGGCGAGAAGCATGGGCCTCAAGAGTGGCCCGAGGTCTATGTGGCCCTTGATAACCCTGAGAATGTGGCCAGCACTGCCTCCTACTCCCTCACCCCCACCTCCCACAACTGACAAGGTCTGCCGGATGGAACAGGGCAGTTTAGGGGGTGGCTCATGTTGAAATATTGATCTCAGACTCTAGGGTCTACTGGATGAGGCAGAGACTGGGCAGGAACCAGGGTCTTGGAAGCTGAGAACCCCTTTGCCTGTGTGTACTTTGGGAGTGAGTGTCCCCACAGAACTGAGCTGGGTCCTGCAGGCCTTGCTGCCCCCTCTCTAGAGCCCAGGTATCTGTGGTCCCCAGCCTCAGTGTCTCTGGAAGAGCCCCTAGAAGACACTCCCAGAACCACAGGAAGGGTATGGGTCACCCAGAGTTTGAGGGTTCTGATCCTTCAGGACCCCATCCCTTGAACCGCAGCTTCCTGCAAGGGGCCCACATCGGTTGCAGGGCTGGATCTGACCCTGGGTGTGGGAACTGTGGGTTTCTTCTCTCTCTCAGACAGGGCCTCGCTCTATAGCCCAGGCTAGCCTTCGATGTTACTAATGCTTGGTTCTAGTGATTCTCTTGGCCTTGGCTTCCTGATTTTAGTTTAGCTATGGGGACTCAGTTCTAAGGTTAAGCAAAGGCCCAGGTCAGGGGAGCCAGGAACTGTCACTGCCGGTGTGTTATTTTTATTCAGGATCTCATTATGTAGCCCAGGCTAGCCTGAAACCCACTATGTAAAGCGGGCTAAGTCTGGAAGTCCCAGAGATCCATCCGTCTTTTTTCCCACCTTCAAAGCCTGGGCCCAGAAAGCAACCAGAGCTAAGGGAAGGCCACCTGGAGAGAGTGACAGAACTGCCACTCCTGGATGCAGATGCTCCTGAAGTCCGTGGACTTCTTGGAACTGACTCTGTAGACCAGGCTAGCCTAGAACTCAGAGATCCACCTGCCTCTGACTCCCAATGGCTGGAGTGTGCCCCCCACAAAGTGCCACCACTGCCAGGTGGTGCCTGTTTGCTGTTCAAACTGAGATCCCTGCAGCCTTCACAGAACCCAAATACTTTGTGACTTTGGCTACTTAGAGCCAAATGAGCCAATGGTCACCACAGCCAGAGCCAAGACTTCCTGTTTATTTGCGCACAGCCCTGGGATGGAGAGTGGGCTGTGGGTCACCTGAGGCTGTGGTTCAGGGCTCAGTCCTTCTCTTCTCCGTGGGTAATGATGTGGACCAAATTCTTATAATCAAGATTGCCGGTGACGTCAGGGGGAAAGGCTGCGAACATCTGGTCGATCTGCAAGCAAGAGTAGTGGGATTCAGAGATCCTCAGAATGGCAAGGGGGGCGCAGAGTGGGCCTGAGATCCTGGGAAGGACCCCAATACCCCCAGCCAGGCTGTGACTGCTGTCAGCAGGACTTGAGGTGGGAGGGAAGTCAGCAGGCCCAAAAGTTACCTCTCTCTGGGAACTAAGCCCAGGCTACTGTCCTGGATTAACTTCTGGGTCCACGTGTTCTTGTGTCTTCACCATCCCCACCTTTACTCACCGGGGTGATCTGAAGTCCCCTAGACCTCCCCGCAACCTCCCAGATGCCCAGCAGGGGAAAATGGAGATCCAGCTGTTGAAGGAGCTGCTGGGCAGGGCTATGCTCAGGGGCGAGAGGGCTTGGTGGGGACTGTGGCTGAATGCACGCCTGTGACCCATTGTGGTCAAATGGTCAGAGAGGCCGTATTCTTGGAGGGAAACCAGATATTGAGGTAGCTTATTTTACATGCAGTTTTCCTGTCTAAAAGTATTTGGATGAAGTTGGATGTGGTGGCCCACGCCTTTAATCCCAGCACCTGAGGGGCAGAAGCAGAGGCAGAGGGGCAGAGGGGCAGAGGAGGGGCAGAGGGGCAGAGGGGCAGAAGGGCAGAGGAGCAGAGAGGTAGAGAGAGAGGCAGAGAGGCAGAGAGGCAGAGCAGCAGAGAGGCAGAGAGGCAGAGAGGCAGAGGCAGAGAGGCAGAGAGGCAGAGAGGCAGAGGCAGAGGCAGGTGGATCTCCATGAGCTCAAGTCTAGCCTGGTCTATAGAGTGAGTTCCAGGACAGTCAGGGCACAGAGAAACCTTGTTGGATGAAGCAGGTGTAATGGTATCTGTGGTCCCAGCCTGAGTTTCAGGCCAGCCAGGGCTGTGTAGTGAGACCGGGTCTTAAAAGGCAAATGGTTTTGAAAGGTTACTCTTGCTCCTCCCACTTTCATCTCCCCTCTTTATCCTGCAGTGTTGGGGACTGAACCCAGGGTTACATACAGGTCAGGTGAAAAAGATTAACAAGGCAGGGGCTGTAGCCTAGAGCTAGACCTTGGTAAGCTTTTTTCTTTTTTTTTTTTCCAGACAGGGTTTCTCTGTGTAGCCCTGGCTGTCCTGGAACTCACTCTGTAGACCAGGCTAGCCTCGAACTCAGAAATCTGCTTGCCTCTGCCTCCTGAGTGCTAGGATTAAAGGCGTGCACCACCACTGCCTGGCTTAAGCTTTTATTTTGTGATGGGACTTTCCAAGTTTCCCAGGTTGGTCTTGAACTCACTTTGTAGCCAGCCTGTGCTGGCCTTAAACCTGCAATCCTCCTGCTTTAGCTTCTCTAGTATATGGGACCGGCAGGCCTGAGTCATGAGACCTAGCTGGCTTGAACCAAAAGACACTGTGGCCCGGCCCTGTGGTGGCAATGGGTATTGTGACCACCATCAAGCCTTGTGGCATGTGACAGCAGATGTCGTCATCCCTCCTTGACAGACAGGGAGACCGAGGTACACAGATACAGTGAGGTCAAAGACGGAAGTCCCGTGAGTGAGGGGTTGATAGCTGGCTCTCACTAGAACCACTAGGGATGTCACTAGGTCGAGACGGGGTGTCTATAAAGGGGGCTGGGTGGTGGGAACACTGGAGACCCTGTACCTCCTCTTTGGAGAACCTCTCTGCTTGTGTGGTCAGCATCTCCCGGACACTGTAGGAAAAGAGAGAGCAGATGATGGTGACATATGTTGGGGGTGGGAAGTAGGGACCCCTCTCCCTTAGAGCCCACTTACTAGTCAGCCTTCAGTGACCCTTTGCCCTCGGGATCAAACACCTTGAATGCGTTGAGAATGGTCTCTTCAGGATCAGCCCCTGCAAGAGAAGATAAGCCCACCTGTCTGCTGGGACCGGAGCTGCTGGGGTCACAGGAAGTGGACCTAGGTCCCCCTGAGCCAGAGGGGCCAGGACAAGGTTGCTTCCCAAGAGGGCTTGCTGTTCTCGCAAAGGACCAGTACCCACGTAGAACTTCAGCTCCCAGCAACGCCAACTTCTCTGCCCTTCACAGGTATTACACGTATGTGCTATGCACACAACACATACACAACATAGAAATTAAATCTTAAAGACAACAGGAGCCAACAGGAAGTCAAATGCAAGAGAGGCCTCACTCTGGGACTTTTGTGGGCTGTGAGGAGGAGCTTCAAGCAAGTTGCTCCTCAGATGCTCTGAAAGTTGTCTCAAAGGTCTCAGTATGTGGAGTGCATTAGCCTAGGGCTATAGTGAGAGGAGTGGGAACAGCGCCCCCTGCTGGAACAGCCCCACCCCCAGCTGAAGCAACGGCCCTGATTTCTTTTATGCTATTTTTTTTTTTTACCTTTTATTATGTGTGTGGCTCTTTTGCCTGCATGTATGTCTTTGCACTAGATGTGTGTCTGGTGTCCAGAGAGAGAGAGAGAGAGAGCATTGGACCTCTTGGAGACTGGAGTTAACAGATGGTTGTGAGACACCATGTAGATGCTAGAAATTGAACCTGGGACCTTTGGTAGAGCAGCCAGCGCTCTTACCCACTGGGCTGTCTCTCCAGCTCTCCCATGCTAATTTCCAATGGTTCCTTGTTGAGTTGTGAGCTACCCACCTTTTGCCTATGTCTCTTCTAGGGTTTAATTCATGCCCAGAGGTGAACACGCGCATACACGCACATGTACACACTCAAACACACACACACACAGAGTCACATGCACACTCTCTCACACGGAAGCTCACCTTTAAGTTTCTCCCCAAACATCGTGAGGAACACGGTGAAGTTAATTGGACCTGGAGCCTCTTTGATCATTTCATCGATCTCTTCATTTTTCACGTTCACTCGTCCTGGTGGGAGAGACAGAAACTCTGAGCCGGAAGCAGGCAGCTGCCACCCTTTTTGACCCTGCTTCTAGGAAGCATAAGGGACTGTCCTCTGTGTGTGTGTGTGTGTGTGTATGTATGTGTGAGACAGACAGACAGACAGACAACAGACACCAGGACAGATGTTTCCAGCAGTGTTTTCTAGCCAGATGTGGTGGTGACTGCCTGTAATCCCAGCACTGGGGAGGATCAGAAGTGCAAGGTTATCCTGGGCTACATATTTTGAAGTTGAGGCTAACCTGGGCTACATGAGACCTGAGCTCATTAAATAAGCAAGTGTCTTCAGGCCCTAAACCTTTCATGCAAGTTAATGCTTTGGTTGCAATGCCATTCTTAGTCAGACCTGTGAGCCCTGCAGGCAGAGAGCTCATACCCAGTCTCTGAGGGAGCTCTTTCTGTCAGACCTGCTGCCGCCCACAGCTGCACACACCCCATGCCAGCTTTCCCTCCTTCCAAAGCACAAACCCTCCTTCCAAAGCACAAACGAGACAAAGCCGACCCCTTCCTTCTTAAAACGGGAAGCTGCATTAGTCACAAAGATGAACTGCGCGGTGCCCAACCCACAGAGCTGTTCGTCGCGGCTCTGAGTCCTGAGGACAGGAGCGGGTGGTGCTGGAAGCCAGGCTCACACTGCGGAGATGTTAAATAAGCCCAAGTCCCAAATGGGATGACCCCAATAACTTGAAAGGCATCGATCTGGAAGGATTTCAAGGATTGAGACGGAAGTGTTGGCCGGAGTGTAGCCTTCTGGGTAATTCTGTTTTCTCCCCTTTTCTTTTCCTAGTAATTTGAGTTTTCTATTTATGAGCCAGGAATGTGTTTAAAAAAAAAAAATCCTCTCCTCTCCCCCTCGCCCCGGGTTGAGAGGAAAGGAGAAAGCATAAAGACCACTGACTGGAGTTGTTCCAAAGGGCTGGTAGCAGCTGAGCCACTTCGGCAGATAACAAATGGGTTCTTGGCTTTGTTTGATGCCCGCATTCCCCACCCTCCACCCCCTTCCCTGGTGTTGTCACTGCCACATACCTAGGGCAGCAAATGTGTCCCTTAGGTCATTCTTGTCGATGAAGCCGTCTCTGTTCTGGTCCATGATTGTGAAGGCCTGTGGGGAGAGTCACTGCTCAGCTGAGACAGGGCAGGGACAAGAGGTTCAGCTGGGGAGGGGAGGGGACATGGCAGGAGTAAAACCTGGTGACCTGCAGGAGGTGGCCTTCCTGCCTTTTGAGTTGGCAGGGGCAGAGGTACCTCCTTATAACCTGCCTAGGTGTGCCTCTATGATGGCCGCTGTCCACCTATTCCCCCAAGGGCCAGGTGAGAAGGGAGGACCACACAACACTGCGAGGACAGGACTCTGAGCCTGTCCTTCTTGGCTGTGGCCGGTGGCTATACTTTGCCACTTTAGTTAGGCACATGCTGTAAGGCACAGCCCCACTATTGAGGGCAACAGGTAGAGCAGTACTCAGTTGCCCTTCCCGCTTTGGTAGGTAGAAAGGAAATTCTCCACAGCTAATACCCAGGGACACAACAGTGACAGACACGGATGGATGCTATGCTGCCCAGCCCCGCGCACCAGGAAAGGAGAGTCGGGAAACGTCATAGGATCCAGAGGCTGGGCTTGGTCCCACCATCCTTCCTCATGCCTCTCGTCTTCCTCTGTGGTTCATATTTTTGCCTGCCCCCCACCCCCAAGTATAGGAGGGACTGAGGCTTTCTCTCAGGACACCAGCAACCAAAGTGCTAGTGAGACAGCCCTGAGCAGGGATCGCTACCCAGCGCCTTTCTGAGAAATCCCTGCATTTCAGCAAAGGGGTGTGCTTTCATGGATAACCCACACAAGTGACTATGACCAAGTGTTTCTTTGGGGGTTCACACATGGTCTGGATGAGCCTGGGCATGCAGATCATTTCCCAGGTCTGGTGTCATTATATCGGGGGAGGAGGGGGACTCTGCCACACTCACTTCCTTGAACTCCTGGATCTGGGTCTGCTCAAACATGGAGAACACGTTGGAGCTCCCGCCTTCTATCCGCTTCTTGGCTTTCTTTGGTGCCTGGAGAGGAATATCCATCAGACACTGTGGAGCCTCTGGATCAGGACCTGGGCCAGGACCTGTCACCTGGGGAGTGAGTCTCTGGTACCCAGACAACATGCGAGGCGAAATGATACCCCAAAACCTCCAAACATTATCTAATGCTCTCCTCTGCTCCACTAAGGAGACTGGAGGCTCAGAGAGGGTGAGTCACTTCTCTAGATCACACAGCCACACACACGTACACTCTGCGCCCCTTAGCTGCAGTCTCTAGCAGCTGGGGGCTACCTGTTCTGGGAGGCGGGCACAAATATTTCAAGGGGAATATTCAAAAGAGAGAACCAGAAAACCTCTTCCTGGCCACCTGAATTGGGAAAAGAATTACAATTCGACCCTTAAAAGCTCTCAGTCTCCGTTTGGCAAGCTCTGGGTGGGGTGGGGGTGGGGTGTTACTGATTTCTTGAGATCAGGTAGTGGGCACCCATCCCCCAAGCGCATTTCTCATTGATTTTTGCAAGTTCCTTGAGGAGCTGCTATTTGTGGCTCCTTAGGGGAGCTGATTGGGGTCCCTCAGAGGGTGCAAGGTGCTGGTCCATCTAGGGCTAGGGGGCTCGTAAGAGAGCTTCCCTCCTCCTTCCCCTCCTCCTCCCCCCCTCCTCCATGGGGTGCTTGGCTTGGGAGGGGGTTATCTCTCTGCTCCCCACCCTGCGTCTCTTCTCAAGGGTTTACTGACCACTCACCATGGTGTCTGAGGCCAGTTGCCACCTCTGGAGAGTTCGAGGAGCCTGCTGGCCT
>NC_000071.6:121860974-122098474 GCF_000001635.26 Mus musculus | reverse complement strand
GGAAAATACAACGGCAAACCCAGGCAGCTCAGAGCAGCCAAGCTCGCTACCTGGCAGAGCTGGTGGCCAGAAATAGAAATCGGGCAGAGGGCTGCGTCCACCGTGGATGCGGAGACAGTCCTTTCCTTTGCCCTTTCCAGCTCCCGGCAGCTGCCAGCATTCCCGGGCTCACATCCCCATCAGTGAAGCCTCGGCCTGGCCTTTCTGGCTGTTCAGTGTCCCTCCCAGGTAGTCACAAAAAAATAAAGCTTAAATGCACAGAATAATACACAGCAAAGAACAAAACAAAACACACCCTGCACCCACAAAAGGAACAAAAGCCAGATTATATATGAATTATGTTCAGTGGCTGGGGAGATGGCTCAGCAAGAGGTCCTGAATTCTACTCCTCAAAACCCAGACCCACATCAAAGCTGGGCATGGTGGTGTGGGTCTGAAAGCCTGTCGCTGGAGAGATGGAGACAGACCGTCTCTCTCGGTCTCTCTGGCTTGCTGGCCAGCAGGTGTAACCTAAAAACAGTAAGTCCCCGGCCTCAGTGAGAGACCCTGTCTCAAAAAATAAGATGGATCACCTCTGAGAAATGACACACAAGGTTGACTTCTGGCTTCTACCAACATATACATGTCCACATGACAGGTACCCAAACCCACTTGGATGTGAGTACACACACACAGACACACAGACACAGACACAGACACACACACAGACACAGACACACACACACACACAGAGAGAGAGAGAGAGAGAGAGAGAGAAATTACTCTGACAATTTTAAAAGATGAGAGAACATGTGGGTCATATTTATAAACACAAAAATGATTTTGCCCCCATTCTAAGGACTTTCAGTATTTATTGGAGCCCTACTGTGTGCAGGATCCAGTGTACACCGGGAGTCAGGGGATACTGGGGTTTACATTTGTCTCCCTAAAGCTCCTGGGTTGAAAATTTGATCCCCAAATCAGAGATTGGTAGCGATAGGAGGTAAGGTCTAGGAGAGGTGAACGAGGTTAGGTGAAGTCATGAAGCTTCCCCCTCCCCCCCCCAAGATGGGATTAGTGAGTTAGTAAGAAGAGGAAAACGGAGTTCTAAACCCTTTACTCTCAGTAGCATCTAGCCTTTGTAGAAACAAATCTCTCTCTTAAGATTTATTTATTTATTTTATGTATGTGAGTACACCATAGCTGTCTTCAGACACACTAGAAGAAGGCATCAGATCCCATTACAGATGGTTTCGAGCCACCATGTGGTTGCTGGGATTGGAACTCAGGACCTTTGGAAGAGCAGTCAGCTCTGAGCCATCTCTCCAGCCCAAAATAAATCTTTTGTATTTGTAAACGAACCAGACTCTAGTGTTGTGTTATAGTAACAACATTAATTAACTCAGTGGAGATGAACTTTGAGACTCTTGGAGAATGTATCCCCAACAGTCTACAGTATAACTATAATATACAGAGAAGAAATATCAATTATTTTATTTTTTGTTTATTTTAGATTGGATCTCGTGTAGCCCAGGCTGACCCTGAACTCATTGTGTAGCAAAGGATGACCTTGAATTCTGACCCTCCTGTCTATCTCCTGAGTGCTTGGTTGACCCACTAAATGCCTTTGCTATTAAAAGCCTAAGCATTGATTATTCCTCTAGGCAAGCAAAGAAACAAGCCAAACAAAAACCCCAAATGCCAAACCTCAGGGAAATTCAAGTGCAGTGCAGAAGAGAGCAGACGGAGGGAGCCTCAAGTCCTGACGTCTGTACTGGAGGTGGAGAAGCGGGTTACAGGATCCGATGGTTCCAGCATCCATCCAAGACTGAAAAAAAAAGTTTCTTCGGCATGAGAGGAAGTGCAGTTGTGACTGATGATGGTTCTGGTTGTGGGGGAGTTGGCCTGTGCCACATGGGGGCTTTCTGCTGAGAGGAAACAGCTCCCAGGCCTGAAGAGATTTCTACTCAGAACAAGTTTGAAGAATCCTGAAGATGTCTGACATATTCCTTAGCAGAAAGCCAGGGCCAGGTGAATGGACTCAGCTATTTAGGTACTATCTGGGGTTCTAGGGAGGTGAAAACAGAGGATTTCAGAACATGGACCCAAATGTGACGGTGACAGAGCATTTGTCATCTGCAAGACTGGAGCCTGCGGGAATATTCACTTTTGATTTTCGTTGCTTAGTCATTGAGCAGCAGTGTGACATCAGGTAGGTTTTTGCTCTCAGCTTCAGTATTCTAATCTGTAGAGTGGGCATGATGACGATTTTATTCGCAGGGTTGTCATAAGGACAAAATCAAAGGCAATATCTTGTGTGCCCTGGGGACTCCTGTTGGGGTGAAGAGCCTGCTACCGTTTCCCCCAGATCTGGAGAGTGGTCTGATCAGGTGGGGCAAGCTTGGAAGTGAAGGGTCCTTTTTGCACAGGCTGTGGACACTACATCTGAACCTGGACCTGCTACCTTTACCTGGGTTCACAGTGCTTTCTGAAGATGACCATGGAAGGAGGGTACATTTTCTTCTAGCCTCAGGCCCTGGGTGGTGGCTCAGCACTGCTGGGGGTCAAAGTAACAATTGCTTTCTGAAGATAAGAGTCAGCCCCTGGCAGAGTTGGAGATGTCAGAAGCCATGAGGGCAGAGTATAAAAGACTGGGGCTGGAACTCCTAGCTTTGGCAAAAACCAACCAACCAAACAAAATAAGGGCTGGCAAGAGGGCTTGGGTGTTAAGAGGACTCTGCTCTTCTAGAGAAATTAAGTTTGATTCCCAGCACCCAGGCCAGGAGGCTCAAAACTGCAGGGGTTTGTCACCCCCTTCTGGTCTTCCAGGGCACATGCACTCTCGTGGGCATATCCATGCAAAGACATACATACACATAATTAAAAAGATTAACTCTTAAAAAAGAAAACAGGCTGAGCGTGGTGGTGCATGCCTTTAATCCCAGCACTCGAGAGGCAGAGGTAGGCGAATTTCTGAGTTCGAGGCCAGCCTGGTCTACAAAGTGAGTTCCAAGACAGCCAGGACTATACAGAGAAACTCTGTCTCCAAAAAAAAAAAAAAAAAAAAAAAAAAAACCAACAAAACAAAACAAAACAAAAAAACCAAAAAAAGAAAAGAAAACAAAGTCTGAGACAGGGTTCCTGTTAAGGTAGAATTTGGGATAAATTGTGAGCAGCTTGGGGACCTAGAGGGGCAGAGGTGCTTTATGCTTTTATTTTCCTCTCTGTGTCGTCCTGGCTGGCCTGGAACTCTATAGACCAGGCTGGCCCCAAACTCACAGAGTTTCCACATGCCTCTATCTCCCAAGGATCAGATTAAAGGTGTGTGCTACCACTGCCTGGCTTGTTTTAAGCCTTTTACTTGTCTGTTTGAGACAGAGTCTCAGTATGTAGCCCAGGCTGGCCTTACACTTGGGATCCTCCTGCCTTAACCTCCCCAAGTGGGTGCTGGGATCACAGACCTGGACCACTGTGCCCAGGGTGGGGAGGGTTTGAATTCATCTTCTCTGCAGGTGCCTTTCTCATGCCAACTGCAGAATGACTGTGTGTGGCTCAGCTGCCAGGAGCGAGGCCCCTTGTCCCGGGCCTACATGGCTGGGTTTGAAATTCCTCAGCAGAGACTACAAACCCTGTGAGCAGGAGGAGAGCAAAGGCTAGTCTATGTGCTCTGGAAGGCGGAACCAGGTGAGGCGAGGCCCCTGCGTTGTCTCACTAGTCTCTTCTGGAGGTGGCCTTACCATGACCAGTCTGCCTTGCGTGCCGGGTGATGGAGTCCATGTCTCTGTAGAAGTCGCTGCCATTCTAGAGTGTGGCTGATGGCTACTGTCACCAAGGATAACGTATCTCCTCCTGTCAAGATTCGGAAGGTGTTGATGACAGCTGCCCCTGGGAGTGGCAGCCACTCAAGCTAGCCAGAGGGAGTCAGGGGAGGTAGACCTCCTTCCGGGAGCCACTGGGTGCTGGGTGCTGAGTGCTGCTCTGGCAGGCACCATGGCTTTGTGCTCCATGGAAGATGGGCACGCAGGACTACCTTGAACATTCTGGAAGGCTCCTCAGCTCAGCTGTGTTCAGTCAGGTCAGCTCTTACACCCAGCGCAGGCTAGACCTAGAAGTGCCACACTGAATTCCTTTTTTTCATCATTGTCCTCAGCCCTTTTTCTTTTTGTATCTCTCTCACTCTCTTAGATCTCCAGACCCAAAGCTCCTGCCACCTTGATTCGGCCCTTGGCAGAACGTTTTCCTCTTCTGTCCCTAGGAAACCTTGAGAACACAGTCCCCTCACGTCTGGCCCTAGGTCTAGCCTATGGCAGTAGCTGCCAATCACATTGGGGGTCTCCCCTCTTTCGCCACCCTACCCCCACTTCACACACTCCTACCCCAACTCTTTCCTCTCTGTCCTGCTCTGATGACCACCCTCCCCCCCACCTTAGCCTGACAGCTAAGATCACTTAGCAAATTCATCTTCCCCGGCTAGACTGCCACAGTCATTGAGCGCTGGGGTTCCAGGTCAGCTTTCCTGGGAGCCCCCACCCGCCCCCGGACACATGAATTCACCAGACTGAACCTCGGCGTCTTTACCCCATGAACAGCTCCAGTCTTGGGACGCTGTTGCTCTGACGATGGCCAACAGCTGATATGTACTTACTGTGTGCTGTGACTGCGGGTGGCCTGCGCAGATCCAGGCACGAGAGGACGGACAGACAGGCAGACACACATCGTGGGGGCGGGGGTACAGAGAGACTGAGATTACTGTCTGGCCTTCCTGACCCCACTTCCCACTCCAGGCTGTGGACACTCAACTCTTAAGGGCAGATGCTCCGAGTTCAAATGGTCTTGTCCGTTTGGTTTGTGCTGGGTCCTCAGAAGTGGAAGAGGGCTTCACACAGCGACATCCCCAGCCTCTGCAGCGATCTTCCTTCACTGAGGCCCCAGAAACACCAAGTGCATGTCACCGGCTTGCCCGCCTCCCAGGGCATGCCGGGCACTGCCCAAACTCCTCCCGGTCTGTGCCATCCCAAACCAGACCGTAAGCAGATGTGTATATAATAAGGCCCATTTCTCAGATAACAAAACTGAGTGTCAGAGATGATCCTTTCTGTCGGCCCCACAACCAGACTCTCTGCTTGGGCAACACTGGATTTGGTTCAGGTTGTTGGAGTTCCTCTCTGTGTACTTCCTTTTGGCCAGCAGTCCCCACTGTCCCCCACTCTGGAGCAGACACCCCCACACACCCCGCCCCCAGGAGCCAGACACTGTTGGTCTCTTTTTCCCCCAATTGCATTTTCAGCCCAGGCTGCCTGGCTGGCTGGGGACACAATCTCGGGAGATCCTCTTTTTAACAGTGCCCTTCACATGCCCTCGGGCGCTGTCCTGGCAGTCGTGCCTGACATACCAGGGCATTGTCCTCTGTGTGAGACTGAGATGCCAGCGACAGCTGTGGCCTGACCTGTCTGCAGCCCCTTCGCTGAGGAACTTGGAACCATGACAGTCCAGAGGGTTTATGAGCCCAGTGATCTATATAAAGGCCATGGTCTGCTCTTCAGTCATGCGACCTGGGGTCACGGGGTGAAGGGCCTTTCAGTGTGTCTTCAGCCAACACTCTGTGGGGGCTCTGAGCCTGGGATCACAGGCCGGTGTGGCCTCAGCTCTGTGGACACTCAGGACAGCGCCTCCTGGCTCGGATGGAAGCCACTCCAGAAGGGTGAGGGGCCAGCCACCTTTGTGGTCCCCACTCAGCTGTTTCCTGGGACAACTTCTCTTTGCCACAGGGCCACAACTAAAATGGCCCCAGATGCTGCCAGCCATCCCCAGGAGAATCAGTGGCTGGGATGGTGGCCAGGACGACATGAAATGGCTCTGTTGGTGCCTCTGACTTTATGAACCTGTTCCTGGGTGTTAGGTGACAGCAGAGTCCTTATTCTCACTCAGAAGTGCAAGGCTCCCCTTCCCTCTGCCCCTTGTCACTGAGTCTATAACATTATCTCCTATGCCACCATCAGAACTCAATTAGCTCCTTGTAGTTCCTGCAGGGCACAGCCAAGCCTTCCCTGTCCCCTGGATGACACAGCCACTATCTGTCATTTTCATGACTCCTGTTCTTCCTCTCAGCATTCACCTTCATTCCGGATTTGGGATTTGACTTTATTTCTGCAAGTATCTGTCTCCCACCAGAACTTCAGGAGTGTTGAGAGAATTGTGTGTGTTTTTGTTGGCGTGCCCCACCCCCACCTCCAGCACCTAGAACTCTAGGAAAGTCTAAATCCTTGGAACCCCCACCCCCCCCCAGCCAACCTGTCTCTGTACAGCTCTCCTGGTAAAACGGCTTCCTCTCTCTGCACAGCTCTCTCTAAAGTAGCCTCCCTTTCCTCTCCTCCTGAGAGTTGGGCATATCCTATTCTGTCAAATCTTTCTCTGATTCATCACTTTGTCTGCCACTCAATTAGGCATCACTTTCAAACTGGCTGCTCCCTTCCACAATCTAACTTTTCCTTCATTGTTTGGGATTAAAGGTGTGTACGAAAGCACGTCTGCGTTCTAGTCGGAGGGATTAAAGGTAAAGCTAAGGCCGAATCACACCACAATTGGAAACTGGTTTTGCCAGTCAATAACACAGTCTCAGGGTTCACAATGTGATCAAATAAAATACCTCGCAGCAGGTTGTCAACTTGGCTCTTGTGGGAAGAGGCGCTCACCTGAAGAACTGTCCCATTCAGGTGGGCACATCTGTGGGGTATTTTCTTGGTTGCTGATTGATGTGGAGTAATGGGTAGCCCACTGTGGCTTATACAAGAAAGCAGCCCGAGCAAGCCACAGACAGCACGGTAGTACATAGCTTCCTCCTGGGTTCGTTCCTTGAGCTCTGGCCTGGCTTCCAGCGATAACAGACTAACCCAGAAGCCAGAATTTGTCCTTTCCTCCTCTTGTTAGCTTTTGGTCATGATGCTTATCACAGCAACAGAAAGCGCACCAGCACAACATGCTTAAATGGAAAGCTTAAAAACCTGTGGGAAACCAGAGAATTTCCAGAAAGATCTCTGGGGAGTTGGACTTGACTGTCAGCTGAAGGATCTTAAGGTAAGATCTGTCTCCGAGAAAGGCCCATCCCCAGCTCTAGGAGGTCTGTGCCCTGACCCAGGCACTACAGGCAAGAGGCTATGCCTCCTCCCGCCTAGAAAGTTTCGGCAGGCTGCCTGTCCTGTCCATCTCTAGCGGCAGTTCCGCAGCCTGCCGGCAGGGGGAACACGGCCCCAGGCTCTGCGCTGCTTAGGGGACTGTGCAGTCGCGTGGGAGAGGGGGCGTGGAGGGGATTGCTGTTAGATTTGTCCCCGCCGCCTTGGTCATGGCATCTGGCTCACCAGTAGTTGAGGCTTTTGGGAGCCAGGGATCGGAGGGCCCTAGGGTTGGAACTCAGGCCTAGCGGATGCTACACACTCATAATTTGATTCTGGATGTAAACTCTAGCAGGGAGTGTCACTCACTATCAAAGCCCGAGAGACCTGGTGTCACCACAGGGGACCCCCAGGACATGGTTTATTTGTTTTAATTTAATTTAATAATTTTTTAGATATAACCTCCTAGGCTAGCCTTGACCTCACAGCCCTCCTGCCTCAGCCCCCCTGAATACTGGGCTCACACTTCCTTGGTACTGAGTCACTTGTTCTCAGAGTGGCCCCTTGGAGTCTGCAAGGCTGGCCTGGAGTCATCTCCTCCTCCTCCTCCTCTTCTTTCCTCTCTCTTTCTCTCTAACTTTCTCGCTCTTTCTTTTTTTGAGACAGGGTTTCTCTGTGTAGCTCTGTCTGTGTTGGAACTCTCTCTGTAGACCAGGTTAGCCTTGAACTCAGAGATCCACCTGCCTCTGGGATGGAAGGTGTGCACCCTGGCTCCAGGATTTTTTCCTTTACAAGTGCAGATTCTATGATTTGTCTGCCACAAATCTTTACCACACTTGAGCTGTGAAGACAGTCTCTGGTGTTGCTTCTGAGACGTTTCATTGTTTCAGGGTTTGCCTTTATCTATCATCCATGTCAAGGTAATTTTGTAGGGAGAGCCAAGTGTGAGTGAACAAACTTGTTTTTCTTATTTACTTTTTACATAGGGAAGACCAGTGTATTGTACTACCAAATTGTATAGGCAACTTCCAAATTGAAAGCCAGTTGCCTATAGGTGAGGAGGTCCTTAGTTTCCTGTGTGCCTCTGCTACCCACACCACGCAGCTCTAAGGTGACCCTTGAATCAAGTGATGGGGCTGGAGAGATGGCTAAGTTAAGAACACTTGTATCAGGCTGTGGTGGCACAGGCCTTTAATCCCAGCACTTGGGAGGCAGAGGCAGGTGGATTTCTGAGTTGGAGGCCAGCCTGGTCTACAGAGTGAGTTCCAGGACAGCCAAGGCTACACAGAGAAACCTTGTCTGAAAAAACCAAAAAAAAAAAAAAAAAAAAAAAAAAAAGAGAGAAGGAAAAGAGTGATCAGTACTCTTAATTACTGAGCTACCTCTCCAGCCCCTATATTTTGTTTATTTTAAAATGTATGCGCTGTTTCTGCTGAGACAAGTTCTCTGTATTATGTAGCTTTGGCTGTCCCTGGAACGCACTGAGAAGACAGCAGTTCTCAACCTGTGGGTCCCGACCCCCCCTTTTTTCACAAAGGTCGAATATCAAATATCTGGCATATCAGATACTTACATTATGACTTATAACAGTAGCAAAATTAAAATTATGATGTAGTAACGAAAATGATTTTTATGGTTAGGGGTCACCACAACACGAAGAACTGTATTAAGGGCTCTTAGCGTTAGGAAGGCTAAGAACCGCTGATGTAGACTAGGCTGATCTCAAATGCACAGAAATTCATCTACTCCTGCTGGGATTGATTAAAGGCGTAAGCCACCACACCTGGCTTTTTTTTTTAATTTTTAAAAAAAGATTATTTATTATATCTAAGTACCCTGTAGTTGTCTTCAGACATACCAGAAGAGGGCGTCAGATCTTATTACGGATGGTTGTGAGCCACCATGTGGTTGCTGGAATTTGAACTCAGGACCTTTGGAAGGGTAGCTGGTGCTCTTAACCACTGAGCCATCTCTTCAGCCCCACACCTGGCTTTTTAATGTTTTTGAGACAGAATTTGCAGCTCGGACCAGCCTTGAACTTCTAGCAATTCTCTTGCCTCAGGCTCTTGAGTGCTGTTCCAGGTTTCCAGGCCTGTCCCCCTGGAGGCCTTCAGGGCCTGGTGTGGTCTCAGGAGGCCACTACTCCCTCTGTTCCTCCACCCCTGTCTGCCCTCTCTCCCTGCCCTGGAGCTCCATTAACAGGAGGTGCCAGGAGCAAGGCCCATCCCCAGGCTGGACCAGCAGAGCTGGAGGGCTCGTTCGCATTGCTAGTCAGAACTTCTCCACAAGGTGGCGGTATGACACAGCCCACTGTTCTCCAGGAGCCCTGTTT
The DNA here is from genome assembly GCF_000001635.26 of Mus musculus. Lineage (NCBI taxonomy): Eukaryota > Metazoa > Chordata > Mammalia > Rodentia > Muridae > Mus > Mus musculus. The sequence continues at coordinate 122,089,054 of NC_000071.6, read as the reverse complement.
TAAGCCACACTTAGACACAAGCCCTGCTCGGTCCTCTTATGTGTCCCAGACTACTGAACCCAGGAACTGAGACATGGGTGTCGCCTCTGTATGGGAGCATGGTGGAGCACTGAAGACCACCTCAGAAACTTTGATGTCACAGGATGAGGAAGACGCCTGTATTAAAAAAAAAAAATTCTTCATGGCTTACATCAGAAAGCCCCTCATGTCTCGTCATTACCGAGTGCGTTTCTTTTGTCTTTCTAGAAGTATCTCTGGGGATTTTAGGGAATAAAACTGGTGTTCGTGAAAGGTGGTTCTGAAATTCTGGGGATTTAGAGGCTGATGGCTAAGGAAGTGTCTTAGTTATTGTTCTAGTCCCGTGACGTGAATCCATGCACATCTCGGCGGGGGCACAGTGGCAGGCGAGCGTGGTGCTGGAGAGGTAGCTGAGAGCTCACACCAGGTCTCTAAGTTATAGGCAGAGAGAGAGGAGAGAGACAGAGAGACAGAGAGACAGACACAGACAGACAGACTTGGCCTGTCATGTTCTTTTGAAACCTCAAAGCCACATCTCCAGCGACACCTCCTCCTCCAACAAGTCCATACCCCCCTAATCCTTCCTAAACGGTCCATCAACTGGGGACCAACCGTTCAAACATATGAGCCTACGGGACCATTCTCATTCAAGCCACCACACAGCAATTACTTCACACCATACAATCTCTCTTTAGAAATAGATGCCTGTATGTTTTTAATGTACATGGGTGTTCTGTTGGTATGTGTATCAGCGCACTGGAAGAAGGTATGGGATCCATGGGACTGCAGTTATAGGAAGCTGTGAGCAGCCTTGGAGGTGCTGAGCATCGAACTTCAGACCTCTGGAAGAGCAGCCAGTGCTCCTAACCACTGAGCAATCTCCCTAGGACCTTACATCATATCATCTCAAACTTGAATAGACTAACTTAAACACAGGTGGTGGTGTACTGGCTGGTTTTGTGTGTCAACTTGACACAGGTTGGAGTTATCACAGAGAAAGGAGCTTCAGTTGAGGAAATGCCTCCATGAGATCCAGCTGTAAGGCATTTTCTCAATTAGTGATCAAGGGGGAAAGGTCCCTTGTGGGTGGTGCCAGCTCTGGGCTGGCAGTCTTGGGTTCTATAAGAAAGCAGGCTGAGCAAGCCAGGGGAAGCAAGCCAGTAAGTAACATCCCTCCATGGCCTCTGCATCAGCTCCTGCTTTCTGACCTGCTTGAGTTCTAGTCCTGACTTTCTTTGGTGATGAACAACAGTGTGGAAGTGTAAGCTGAATAAACCCTTTCCTCCCCAACTTGCTTCTTGGTCATGATGTTTGTGCAGGAATAGAGACTCTGACTAAGACAGGTGTCAAATAACACAAAAACTCTTCTTTTCATTTTATTAGGGAAGGGTTTTTTTTTTTTTAACTGTGTTTTACTTGAACTCATGATTCTCCTACCTTGGCCTCCTGAGTCACAGGGCAGTGGAAGTGCAGGCAGGATGATATCCCACCAAAGCTTAGTGTGTGAGAGTGTGAGTGCATGCATGTGTGTGTATATATGTGTGCGTGCCTGCATGCACGTGTGTGTGCATGTGTGTGTGTGTGTGTGTGTGTGTATGCATGTGCACATGTTCCTAGCATGTCTTAGCAGTCATGTCTTTGCTGGGCACAGGGGAAATGCCAGCAAGGCTTTCTGAGGCTCCTGTGACCCTCATTACTGGTGAAGGGCCCCAGCAGTGACAGGTTCTCAGCTCCAGTACCTGCCTTTTCTTCTGCTACATTAGAAGCAGGCTTACCCATCATGCCTAAGCCACGTTGTTGGGCCCCACCTGCGGGCTTAGATTTTGTTTTCAAGCCTATTTTATTTAGGGTTCTTAAATGCTTTCTAGCCTTCTAGCCAACCTATCAGAGGTAGGAGAAAAGAAAGATAGATAGGAAATGGGAGTTGTGGCCCTGTTTAGAAGTAGTTCTTTGGGGGGAGAGTCCAATCTGTGTTGTCAGGATATTAACAGTCTAATCCAAAACATCAAATATGAATCCATAGCAGCAACTCGATCCAGAAGAAACTGCGAGGCTCTGCTGAGTCTGTAGCAGTCCGTGGAAGCAGCAAGCAGCAGCCAGGGTACCACCAGAAGTTCTTTGCTGAGCCTCTCTCAACGAAGTCACGAGCGAAGATCAGAGACCAGTGGAGAGCTGCAAGGTGGATTTGTGTACGAGGGTCTCGTTCGCTGTCTGTGGGGTTCTACTTATGCTCCAAACACCACGTGTCCTCTCAAGTGTCTGCGTCAGCAAAACATCCTCTCATAAGACAGCTTCCAGGGCTGGAGAGCTGGCTCAGCGGTTAAGGGCACTCACTGACTGCTCTTCTGAAGGTCCTGAGTTCAAATCCCAGCAACCACATGGTGGCTCACAACCATCCGTAATGGGATCTGATGCCCTCTTCTAGGGTGTCTGAAGACAGCTACAGTGTATCTACATATAATAATAAATAAATCTTTTAAAGACAGCTTCCAGAAGAACATCACGTGACACAACTGAGTCTCCAAAAGAAACCCGAAATTTCCACTTCAATCCTGTGTCACCAATGCTGTGTCTGCCCCCAGTGAGTCACTTTGGGGCAACTGTACCAGTATCTTAACTTACAGATGTCAAAACACTGTTAGAATGCCAGGCGGCCCGTGTGGAAAACCCAACCATAGGAAGAATTTGGAGCCCTATACAAGCCAGACAGTGCCTGGGCCACTGCCAAACACTAGCCTGTTTAAAGTTTTAATTTAGGCTGTGCACAGTGGCACATGCCTGTCATCCCAGCACTCAGGAGGTGGAGGCAGGAGGTGTGTAAGTTTGAGGCCAGGCTGGGCTGCAGAGGGAGACTCAGTTTCAAAACACAGAACAGCCAGAAACTCCCAAGGTCACCCAAAACAAAGTTGGAGAACCCCACAGCCAGGAGGAAGGGGAGGGGACAGTGAACTATTTGGAACATTTCTGGGACTTGATCCCAAAACAGAAGAGGAAAGTTAGGGAGAAACTGGAAATCTGATCAATTGTGGGCTGCAGTGGGTAATGGAGAGCCAATATTCTTCTGTTAACAGCAATACACTTGCTCCCTTGGCATAAGATGTCAGAGTAGGGGAGGGCGTTGCAGCCTGTGGCAGCTCCCTAAAATGTGTGGCCGTGCAACATCCGCAGGGGACAGCATGAGTGCCTCACAGTTGGGACTCTACTGGAAGCCCCGTCCCATTTAGCAATCGCCTGTGGTGGTGAATGTGGTGGTCTCTACGCTTATCACCTAGACCGTGTGTGCTTCGGGCTCTCCTTGCTTGCCACTCTGCAGTTTGTACTCAAAAGCAAAATTTAGTTTCAGTTTGTCAGACACGGGCAAGGCTGGGATCACACAGGCTGGAAAGCCTCGTGGATGATTTTTCTGTTTTTCTCAATACTCGTTTGAGTTGTAAAACCCTCTTCTCCTCTTTCTGCCTGTTCTGATGCTTCAGATGTGACCCTAAATCCTGGGTATTTTGGGACATGCAATCATGTCCCTTAGAGAAGCAGCTGCTGTCACACCGAGTAAGCCTGGGGCAGCTGCGGAGAGGAGAGCGGTGGGTCCTGCTTGCATGACTGTTCGGAGGAAGCTGTGTCTGATCAACAGAGTGATCAGTAGAGACTTAAAGATGGTTCTTGGGAACATGGGATCAGGAACTGAACTGATAGGTGCCTATCAGGAAAGGTTGCTTGTTGATACAATGAACAGGCCTCTGTCTTCAATTTAAAAAAGTATCATGTCAGAGGGGTGCTATTTGATGACCGGACTTATACCCACACATGTTTAATCTGTCTCCCACCTTGGATAACTGTGTAACCGCATCTGCAATCAGCTAGCTATGTGCTCAAGTCTGCAGGACATGCCTGGCTAGACGTTTATTTTTGGCTTGCAGAAATTGTGCTTTGGAATAAAAAAAAAATAAGGTTAGGGGGCTGATTGACCCAGCAGGAGGGGGGAAGGAGGAAGGGAAACTATTGGGAGGTCTTTTGTAATGATGGAACGTTTATAATGCTGATGTTATGATTTCTTTTAATAAAATAGGCAATGATGTCACTGCTCATATGAGCAGGATTGTGATGGTATAAATAAAGATGGCCTGATCTATTCGGGGCCACTGGCTTGAAAGTCAGCAAACAGGTGGTCAATGACTTCATTTGTGCCCGATGCCCCATCCCTGTCTCAGGACCTGAACCTTGCAGCTAGAGCTGGTCTTCAGTACTATAACTGCTACATTTTGTTTTTTTCATAAAGTTAGTAATTGCCTTGTGATACTTTGTATACACTTGGCCCAGGGAGTGGCACTATTAGAAGGTGTGGTCCTGTTAGAGTGGGTGTGGCCTTGTTGGAACCGGTGTGGCCTCTTTGGAGTGGGTGTGGTCCTGTTGGAATAGGTGATAATGGACTGAACCTCTGAACCTGTAAGCCAGCCCCGGTTAAATGTTGTTCTCATAATTTAAGGGGTTTGCAACCCCATAGGAAGAACAGCAATATCAACCAACCAGACCTCCCAGAGCTCCCAGGGACTAAGCCATCAACAAAGGAGTACACATGGCTCCCACTGCATATGTAGCAGAGGATGGCCTTGTCAGGCATCAATGGGAGGAGAGGTCCTTGGTCCTATGAAGGCTCGATAGATGCCCCAGTGTAGGGGAATCTAGGGTGGGGAGGTGGGAGTGGGTGGGTAGAAGAACACCCTCACAGAAGTATGGGGAGGGAGGATGGAATAGGAGGTTTCCGGGAGTTGTGGGGAACAGGGAAAGGGGATAACATTTGAAATGCAAATAAAGAAAATATCCAAGAACAAAGAAAAAAGAACGTACAGTTGGGTGGAAAGTGAGGGTCTGGGAGGACTTGAGGGAGCACAAACAGGATTGAAACATATTGCATGAAAAGTCATTTTGATAAAAACAAATTAAAAAAAAATTTTGTCCTTATAAGAGTTGCCTTGGTCATGGAGTCTGTTCACAGCAATAAAACCCTAAGTAAGACAGGCCTTTTTAAAAAGTATAGTGTTTTAATATAGCCAAGCATATTAATCCTTCCATCTGGTGTCCAGCGGTGCGCACCACTTTATTGTCTTCCCGATGCTCTCTCAGGCAAAGGTGGCAAGGATTTTGTGACATTTAAAAGAGGCACTTAAATCTCTTTTCCAAAATCTTTTTTTTTTTCCTTTTCCTTTTCCTTTTTTAAGACAGGGTTTCTCTGTGTAGCCCTGGCTGTCCTGGAACGCACTCTGTAGACCAGGCTGGACTCAAAATCAGAAATCTGCCTGCTTCTGCCTCCCAAGTGCTGGGATTAAAGGCACGTGCCACCACTGCCTGGCTTTCTTTTCCAAAATCTTGCTGAGTGTGATGGTACCTGGGAGGTTGAGGCAGGAGGATCAGGAGTTCAATGTTAACCTAAAACCGTATGATGAGAGTTCATCTTTAAAAAGAAAAAAAAAAGCAAAACAAGCAAAACCAAAACCAAAACCAAAACCAAAACCAAAACCAAAACCAAAACCAAAACCAAAACCAAAACCAAAACCCTGGGGTCAGCAGGATGGGTCAGCTGGTAAGGGCACTTGCTCCTGAGTCTGAAAACCCAAGTTCAATCCCTACAACCCAATGTGGAAGAAGAGAGCTGTCTCCTGCAAATTGTCATCTGGCCTTCACCTGTGTGCTGTGTGACAAGCCACTGCTGCAATCTGTGGACACACACACACTCGCACTAAATAAAGGTGTAATAAATGCTATTAAAATCTGGATTTTAAGCTAGAAGAATTTATTAGCAATACACCAGGACCTAAATTCATCATCTTTCATTCCATTCCAAGTCACCAGCCTGCTCATGCTGCTGGGAAGTCCCAGGACTGTCCTCCACTCTGAGACTTAGCCCTGTCTTGACCAGGTCACCCATTGGCTGACAGACAGCCACTGTGGTCATAACTCCCATTTGCCTGAGTTCCAGGTGTGGGGCCCAGCATACACCAGATCTGGAGCCGTGGCTTAGTTAACTATGTGGGTCTGTCACCCAGGCAGGGCCCCTGTCTCTTATGGTGATGAACTGTCACCTACATCCTTGGGTTACATCTATCAGCTCTATCCATGTACCTTGTTTATTGTGTTTGGTTGTTTTTGTTTTTCCAGATAGGGGTTCTCTGTATAGACCAGTCTGGCCTTGAACTCAAGAGATTTGCCTGCCTCTGTCTTCCAAGTACCTGGATTAAAGGTGTACGCCACCACTGTCCAGTGTCCCTCTGGTTCCTTAAAAAAAAAAATCTTGTGTCTGGGGAGTTGGCTCAGCAGGTAAAGACCTGAACCCAGGGGAAAAGCAGCTGGCGTTCTCAACCTCTAAGCTGTCTCTCCAGCCGTCTTATTTATTTGGAAGTAGGGTCTTACTCTATAGCCTTTGCTAGACTGGAACTTCCTGTGTAGACCAGGCTGGCCTTGAACTCACAGAGATCTGCCTACCTCTGCCTCCTGAGTGCTGTGATTAAAACATGTGCAAGTCCATTCTCTCTCTCTCTCTCTCTCTCACGCACACACATACACGCACGCGCGCGTGCACACACACACACACACACACACACACACACACACACACACACACACGCATGCACACACACAATGTAGCCCAGGATGCCCTTTAACTCCTGATCCTCCAGACTCAGCCTCCCCAGAGTTTGGCCGCAGGTGGGCGTCGACCTGGGGTCTTCCTCTGGACAACTTTGAATCTGTTGTCTTAACTTTCTAAGTTGATGTACAAAGGTATGGGGCTTCATGGACAGATCTTTTATTTAAAACACTTTCATATGCACATTTCTTAATTCCTGAGACATGGTCTCACGTATCCCATGCCAGTCCGCAACTTCCTATGTGGCAAGAAATGACTTTGAACCTACTCTGTGTGTGCTGCCTGTGCATGTGTTGAGCATGTGTGCAAGTCAGAAGACAACTTCCTGGAGTCAAGTCTCTTATTCCACCATGTGGATCCTGGGGAATCAAACTCAGATCATCAGGCTTGGTGGCAAGCCCCTCTACCTGCTGAGCCCTCTCAGTGGCCCTCACCTTCATACTGCACCCGTATGTGTCAGCAGGCTTCATTCATACACACCTCTTTATTTCTCGTCTTCATTTCCACCTGCTGAGTTTGAGAAGGAGTTTGAGGTCATTGCTGATGGGCAGTTAGTCAAGAGCAGACAGACAGTCATTTTCCAGCTGAAAGATTACGAGAAGAGATGTGGATCTCGGCCTGTCTGGAAAGATCCCCGGCAACTGGAGGCTACAAGTGACTGGACCCACGATGCCTTCTCCCTCCCTCAAATCCTCACATCCTGCCTGTGGGGAAAATGCACATGTACGCATGCGCACATGCACGCATGCGCCTAGGCTGGGACCGGAAAGGGGACTTGAGCAGGTCTCCAGTCGACCCTGAGAGAGTTCATTAAGTCCGCCCCTACGTAAAGTTTTATCATTTTCTATCTAAATTCTGGGTGCAAGAGAAACCTGCTGAAGGGTACAAAAGAGGCTTTCGTGGATTTCTTTTTGTTTGTTTTGAAGGCAGTCTTGCTAGGCAGCCCAGGATAGCCAAGAACTCATCATGTCACCTAGGCTGACCTAGAACTCACGACAATCCTCCTGCCTCAGCCTCCCGAGTGCCGAGTGTTGAGTCACCACACCCAGGTTAGGAAAGGGCTTATTGATGGGTGTGAAAACTTGGAAAAACAACCCAGTCCCAGATTCCCAAGAGTCTCAGGCCCCCAGAGCCAGGTGTCCCGGCTTTAAGCTCCGGACAGCATCTCAGGAATGGGAGTTGCCTTGCACCGTGGAGGAGAGATGGCCGGGTGCCAGCATTGGGCTCTGCTACTAAGAACATATGACTCCATATGTCCACAGGCTGGGCTGGCTCTGGGCCACCCTCCCCAGATGGTTATGTATAATTCACGCGTCTGGGATGCCGTGTCTGCTTCACTGCTCAGCCTTCGGCTAACAGACTGACAGTCCCGATCTCTGAGCTCACGGTGCTGCCTGGGAGGCCACCGAGGATCCTGGACAACCAGGGACCCCAGCATAGAAAACAGGCCAAACCAGTTCCTTAGGAAGCTTCTGGAAGGTCTGTGTTTGGATCTCCGCTTTAAGCTCTTTTCTTGGATATCTGGTGGTACCCTGATCAGCCTTGTGCTGAGCCCACAGGTCACTGTCATTTACACCAGGAGTCTCCATCCTTGGACATGGGCTCCTGTGTTGTGGTGAAAGAGGGAAAAATTGGGCCTGGAAAATGGCTTAGCTGGCAAAGTGTTTGCCACATAGGCACAGAGATCCTGAGTCCATCCACAACACCTACATGAAAGAGATGGGCGTGGCCTGAAAAGATGTCTCAGCGGTGAGGGGGGCCTGCTGCTCTTACAGAGGACCTGAGTTTGATTCCCACTTCAAACCATTCACAACCACCTGTAACTCAAGCTCCAGGAGGTCTAAATGCCCTCTTCTGGTTTCCACAAGCATTGCACTTACCTACACCGTCCCTCAACACACACACACACACACACACACACACACACACACACACCTCAAGTTGATCCCTGCCCTCATACATGCACGGACCTGTCTTTCTGATGTGCTCCTGCATGCACACAAAAAAAAACGGTGAGATTTTTCAGCCCTCCCTTCTGGAGTTTTCCCATCTGTGTACTAGGTGAGGGATCAATGGCGTGTGACTGGCCACTGCTGGGGGGCCCTGTGTTTGGCTGGCATAGCCTGGTGTGTGATGAGGTGGCCCAGGTACCAGTGACTTGTCAGCCTCAGCAACTTAGCTCCTATTTCAAAGCACAAAAGTGACCAGTGGGTTCGGGGTGGAGCACTTGCCTGGTGTGCAGGAAGGATGGGAGTTCTGGTCTCAGTAATGTGAAAAGTCAGCCCATCAGGCACTGGAGAGAAGGCTGAGCTACAGAGGACCTGGATTGGGTTCCTGGGCACCCACGTGGCAGCTCACAATCATTTATCTATAATTCCAGTTCCAGGAGATCCAGTGCCCTCTTCTGGCCACTGTGGGCACTGCATGCGTGGTGCACAGATACACATGCAGGCAACACACGCACACGCACACGGAGCCAAGACAGCAGACACCAGGACATCACATATTAGTAATGACTATGGTAGACCATCCCCTCTCTGTCTCTGACCTTCCGGATAGATAGTTCTCTATTCCTGCTTATCTAGAACCTTCTGCCCCAAGCTCAGGCTGAAGACATGATTTTATTTGATAGTGGGAAGCTTTGTCATTTTCCCTTCCTGGGAAGCTGTGTCAAGCATCTAGATGACTGCGGTGACTCCGAGCCCTGCTCCTCCCACCCCTCCATCCTTAGCAGCACCCACTGGAGCACAGAGGAATGAACATTCTGAGATGCAGCAGCTCGGCTAGGAGGCTGCGACAGACCTCGGTCATGTGGAACCCGCTAAATTGAAAAGATCTTGGGTTAATCAAATCCTTTTCTCCTCTGCTTTTTATCAAAGTCAAGAGGGGCCGACCTACTAATTAGAAACGCCTTTTCATGTTAAACACAGGCACTTCAGAGACAAGGAGGGAAGACCCTGGACTCTGAAGTTCCCAGTGATGTTCCAAGCACGGCGTACTCCCAGACTCCCTGTGCTCTTGGGAGATGTCTCTGCTGTCAGTCAAGGACTGGAAAGCATCTTCTACAGGAGAAGAGGAAGCGAGTACGCGATGCTGACAACCACAGAGCAAGTTTTCATCCTGGGACGCCCTACCCAGTCACGAAGGCTGAGTTCTATTTTCGTAAAGTCTATTTTGTGTTTTTGTGTGCATGGGTATTTTGCCCGCATGTATGACAGTGCACCGTATGTGTTCAGTGCCTGAGGCAGAGGGCAGGAGAGGGCATCCTGCCTGCCTGTATGTCTGTGCTCTGGATGCGTGCGGTGCCTGGTGGGGTGGGGGTGGGGCAGAAGAGGTCGTCAGGTCTCTGATGATGGTTGTGAGCCAGCGTGTGGGAACTGGGAATCAAACCTAAATATTATAGAAGAGCGACAAGTGCTCTTATCCACTGGGCCAACTCTTCAGATCCTGTTTTTATATTTTCACTGTGTATGTGTGTGTGTTAGTTAGGGTTCCTATTGCTGTGATGAAACACCATGACTAAAAAGCATGTTGGGAAGGAAAGGGTTCATTCGGCTCACACCTCCACATTGTAGTCCATTACTGAAGAAAATCAGGACAGGAACTCAAGCAGGGCAAGAACCTGGAGGCAGGAGCTGATGCAGAGGCCATGGAGGGATGCTGCTTACTGGCTTACTCCCTACAGCTTGCTCAGCCTGCTTTCTTATAGAACCCAGGACCACCAGCCTAGGGATGGCTCCACCCACAGTGGGCTGGGCCCTCTCACATCAATCCCTTATTAAAACAATGCCCTCTGAGCTTGCCTACAGCCCAATCTTATAACGACATTTTCTCAACTGAGGTTCTTTCTTCCCTCATGACTCTAGCTTGTGTCTGTGAAGTTGACAGGGAACTGTCACGAGTGTGACCTGGAGGAGGCCAGCAGAGGATGGACGTGTCCTGCTCCATCTTGCTCCACTTTATTCCCCTGAGACAGGGTCTCTCCTTGAACCCAGAGCTAGTCTGCCATCCTCCTGGGGTGCCACCCAGCACTGGGTGGGGGGCGCGGGGACAGGTGTTTCTGCTTTGGGTTTGTCACTGATCATTTCAACTCCAGCTCACCCGCACCCCCCCCCCCTGTTATTTAAATTTAAACAAATGGAATGAAACTTCAGTTTTTCTGTATCACTAGCCACATTCGCAAGCTTCAGTAGCAGGGCTGTGGCTAGGGGGTTTCCATCATTCCAGAAAGGCTTACTGGGGAGTTGTTTCTTTTTAAAGAGCTCACAACACCTATTTGCCATTGGGGAGGAATTAAGAATAAATTGGTTTCTGTTTTGTTGTTGTTGTTGTTTTGTTTTATTAGAAACTGTCTTACTGTGTAGCTCTGGCTGGCCTGGAACTCAAGAGATCGGCCTTCCTCTGCCTCCTTAGTTCTGAGATTAAAAGTGTCACAGGTCAGCTGGTGTTGATGGCGCACACCTTTAATCCCAGCACTTGGGAGGCAGAGGCAGGCGGATTTCTGAGTTTGAGGCCAGCCTGGTCTACAGAGTGAGTTCCAAGACATCCAGGGCTACACAGAGAAACCCTGTCTGAGAAACTGGTTCCACCTCTTCTGGTGGGTTGGCAGAACTGCTGGTACACAGACTCAGAGAGGGCAGGGCAAAGTCTAGAACAGGTGGGCTCCTGATGTCCGCCCCTTCCCTCTGGGGCATCAGACATTGCTGTATACCAGTCTGAGGAGGGTGAAGCAGAGTTCAGGACGAATAGGGTCCACAGGGCTCCTGTCTACCCAAGAATGCTGGAAGTGGGGTCCTTAGAAAAGCAATAAAGAGGCTCAGGGAGCCAGCGTGGGGTAGGTGGCCTGGCTCCTGGCTCCCTTTGGCTGCTTCTGTGGTGGAAATGTCTGAGGCTAGCGCTGCTCTAATGTGAGCCTCTGTGAGTAATGGGAGCCTAGCCAGGCAGGAGGGTTCAAGGTCCATTCAACCATGAATGTTTCAGGGGAGGGTCTCCTCCCTAAGTGTTACAGCTCAGTAAAAACAGCCAGTCTCAGACGATCCTTGGTGAAATAACTTGTGTGCTTTATTCCATGTGGACAGGGGCCCTATGAACCCCGGGGAGTGGGATGGGACTTGGGAGGACAATGCATTCTATTGGCTAAGGCTAAGAGGTTGGTGATGCTCTATTTGCATGGAGAAGGCTTCCAGGTGCACCACTTCATGACTGACTACCTGTGACCATCTGGTTGGGGTTGTGGTTACATGACCCCCAAACAGGCATGGAGACAGGGAGGAAATTAGGTCTACTTGTGCCCTCTCAAACCTGAGATCTGTGGGGTTTGGGCACACTCCACCTCACCAGTCCCATGCTCATTCATTCCTCTCCTGGCACAGTCCACGTGCCCTGCAGAAAACACACACAAGTGTCACAGGTCTAAGAACAGATTGGAAAGGCTCGTGTGACTCATAACTCTCTACTGAAGGGAAAACAAACAAACAAACAAACAAACAAACCAGTCTCTACCAAAGTTGGATGCTCAGTTTCCCAGATCCACCCCCACACTCCATGCTTTGATTATATGGAACATAGCAACACCAGGACCTTATCCCCAGCCCTGGAACTCCTAGAGCCCTGTGCATGCTGGCAGTCTCGAGTCTTGACTGTTCTGTCATACAAGCTCTGTCTCCCGCACACCATTACTGGAAAGATTATGCAGAGTCACGACCTCATTATCCCTGGACTGAACCTCCCTGCTGGTTCCGGATAGGAATTCCTGCCATGTGAACTTCCTGCCTGCCACCCACTCCTCCTCTTCTCTGCACACATCTTTCTGGAACTTTCTAGGACTCATCTCTTTCCTACCCTCTGGCCCCATGGCTCAGTCCCTTGCTTGGTGATGGTTTCAGACACTGGCTCAATGGACCTGAGCCCTGGGATGCTTATGCTGAAGGTGAGGCTGGGGTGGGTCCCAAGCTGTCATCTGGAGAGATGCCTGTGATGACACCATGGGCAGGTGAAAGGGACCAACAGGGATTTCAGAGAGCTTTCCAGTCTCTCCAGTCAGGTCAGTTTGGGTTGTGTCTTGTCCTTCGGGACAAAGGTAGGTTTTTATTTTTTAAGATTTATTTAATGTATATGAGTATACCACCATTGCTCTCTTCAGACACACCAGAAGAGGGCATCAGATCTCATTACAGATGTTTGTGAGCCACCAAGTGGTTGCTGGGACTTGAACTCAGGACCTCTGGAAGAGCAGACAGCGCCCTTAAGCTCTGAGCCATTTCTCTAGCACCAAGACTGGATATCTTAAAGAATCTTTGCGGGCTGAGAGATTGCTCAGTGGTTAGGAGCACAAAACCCGTGTACACATAAAATAAAAATCTTTAAATAATTTTTTTAAAGAGTCACTGAAAAAATATTTAAAAGATTTATTTGTGTATGTGTGCTCATGGGCCACATGTGTGCAGTACCCAAAGAGGCCAGAAGAGGGCGTCAGATCCTCTTGGGCTGGAGTTGAGGTTGTAAGCCACCCAACCAAAGCACCAAGAATAAAATCAGGAGAGACCAGTCCACTGTGGGTGGTGCCATCCTTAGGCAGGCAGGCAGGCCTGGGCTATATAAAGAAGGTAGCTAAACACACCAGAGAGCAAGCCAGCAAGGAGCCCTCCTCCTCCTCTTCCTCCTCCTCCTCCTCCTCCTCCTCCTCCTCCTCCTCCTCCTCCTCCTTTTCCTTCAAGCTCCACCCTCTTGGGCTTGGAGTTTATTACAACCACGGAAAACTACACTTACTGTGGCCTGCCAGGGTTCATCGGCTCACTACACCTGCCTGGTGGTGGTCATGGTCGGTCACCTGGCCTCTGAGAGGAGAATTTGGGGAGAGTGAAGCTGAGATTGACCCAGGAGAGCGGGGTCAGGTCCAGGGAACCCCCTGCTGGCATGTTCTGACCATGGACTGGAGCCCAGCCCGAAGCTGCTCTGCCTGCTGTCTTTCTACTAAAGCATCCTGACTTTGGGCTGAAAGACACTGATGAAGACCCCCTCTGAGGTTGAAGGTGCAGGCACAGAAAGACATCACAAGGTGTTTGATGCCCTTGATTTGCCTGGAGGGGCCTGGGAAGAGGCTGGGGGCAATCAAAGAGGCTGGCTCAAATTTCACCTTTTTTATTTTTTAATTTTTTTTATTTTTGTACTAAACAGCACTCTTGGGTAAGACACCACTGGCTTCCTCCCTTGTATGAATTATTGAACAATGATACTTGCATCAAAAACTGCAGAACCTTGCAGCAGGTTAAAATATGGGGTGATCTGGGAGGACCAAGAGTTTCCTCCCTTAGGAGAAAATGACAATATGGAACAACACTGCTCTTAGAAAGAGGCTCTGTCCCTTCTCCCTCCTCCCTTCCCTGTTCTCTCCCTCCTCCCTCTCTGTTCTCTCCCTCCTCCCCTCCCTGCTCTCTCCCCCCTCCCCTCCCTGCTCTCTTCCTCCTCACCCTCCCAGTAGGTTTAGGGCTGACTGTGGAGATCAGATCCTGGGTTGATCTTCACCTAGCTGTGTATTCTGAGATTTGTAGCTGAAAACTGAAGCCTCGCTTTCTCCACTTGGAAAGTGAGGATAATACGTGGTGGGTAGCAGAAAGCTTGCATGGCCTAGCAATTTTATTTCTCAGTATAAAGTAATACTGGTTGAAATAGGGGTGGGATAGATATCTGCTGACCAGTGTTGGTTGCAGTGTTGTCGGTTGGAAGACAGAAGCTGGAAACAGCCTACATGTCCATCCACAGATGATTGTAGAAGTGTGATATAGCAATACATTGGAATAGTATTCAGCTGTCAAAAAGGAAGAACAAACACAGATTCCTACAGATAAACTTGGAAATCTAAGTAGTAGACGCCAGCCATGTATCATGTGAGCCAAAGACAAAATACACAGAAGAGACAAATCCAGAATGACAAAAAGCTGAGCACTGGTCACCAGCTGCGGGGAAGCAGGAGGGACATGACTAGGGTAATTACTGCTTGACACATAGTTTCTGAGTGGAGCCACGGTCAACTTTGCAAGATTCAAGGTGATAGTTGTCCATCATTGTGAAACAAGGTAACCTTGGTGTCATGAATATTTACCACAAATGTTCCAGTGCCTGTGGGGAGTGGAATCCCTTCTCAGACACCTCATGCCCACTTTGAATTTCACAGAGCATTTGGTGACAGAGTCAGAGCTAACTGTCCTTTGATAGTGGGCACACCCACCTGCCCCCAGGGGAGGCGAACTAGCTATGGGTTGGACTTGACAGATTGGCCCCAGCTCTCAGTGCGAGTTAAGGCACAATGAGCGTTTTCTTCATGTTCAAGAGGTTGTTATAGGGAAAATGGACATCTAGGGTGTTGGAGAGACTCGGGGAACCAGCTTTCCTACTGCTCTGCATGTGAAAGTGACCCAGCTCTCAGCAGCGGGAAGAGTGTTCCAGGCAAAGGGAACAGCAAGCCGGAAGGCTCAGAGACAAAGCAGGCGCTGCTTCTCCTGGGAATTCCAACCTTGAATGGGGCAGGGGGTAGCAAGGCAGAACAGCCTCGAAGCCTAGAGGAAGCCACAGAAAGAAACGGTTAGTACGGACGTCATCACAGTGTTTTTTAAAACGATCTTTTCCAGTTAACAAAATGAGATATTATTAGTCTCAGTGACTAGGGGGGGGGGGGGAAGAAAAGAAAATGAAAACAAAACAAACAAACAAACCCCGCAGGCTCAATTTTTCATTTGCCAGTGTCGCAGACGCTCGGAGCGGGCTTGGGTTTTAATTCTTCCTGCTGACACTATCAAAGCCCGCTCTGGTGAGCTCAGCTGTGTTGTAGCTGGAGACTCGGTGTGTTTACTCCACACAGCTCCCGATTCCCCCAATCTCTGCAAATTTGCCCTTAACAGGAAAATACGGGGTTCACAGCCTCGCTCTACCCCACCCAAAATTACGCCCCGTGAGTGTAGGCTCTCAATCCACTTCCGGCCTGAGCCACACTCCTTCCTTCTGCCTCAGGCTGGACTCATTCACGGTGCACAGGGTCCTGCTAAGACCCCCATTTCCCCGACCCTCCCCACTCAACCACCAGGCCTGTTTCATACCCTCCAGGCTCCAAGTTCTGTGCCACTAACTCCGTCCATAGACAATTCTAGAACGGGAGATTCATACACAAAGACCCAACACTAATTCTTCCCCCAACAGAAACCCGGGTGTTCCCACGAATCCAGGCTTTTAGAGCTCCGTGGGAATTCAAGAATCCACAAAAGATATTTCTCTGCGCAGATTTATGCTCCGTGCAAACCCACCCCCGAACCCTCCATCCAAACAAAAGCTGTATTTTACCAAAATATATCTCCCTCCAGCAGTCACTAACTGATGATATTTATTAGGATGCGAGTCCCATTAATTCTGGGCATTATCTGAATATGTATTTATGATGGGTGTTGGGAGAGGGGGGGGCTTCTCCTTCTCCAGCCTGGGCCAGTCTGTGGTTGCATTTGGTACACACCACATGCGGGGTGGGTTGTAAGATGTCAGTCATGGTCGTAGTAGTCAGAACTCAGTGCGTTTTTTCTTAGTTGAAGGGAAGCTGACTTTAGGACCAAGCCCGCGGTGAGCAGAGCCCAAGCTATAAACTCTGCCGGGAGGGTGGCTCTGTGTGTGTGTGTGCGTGAGCACGTGTGTGTGTGTAAACTCTGCCGGGAGGGTGATTGTCCTTGGTAGGGGTGGTGGTGGTGGAAAGCCCAGCTGAAGACGGGCTCAGATGGGGAGGGGGAAAGTGAGGCGCTGTGGATCAGTGGATGGGTGTGTGAGGCTGAGTGGAGAGGTGTGGCACCACAACAGGGTGGCCTTGGGGACCAGAGATATGATTCATGTTCTTAAATGATGCTATGTAGGGGTACACACACACACACACACCACCGAGAGATGCCCAGAAAAAGCCACACAACAGTTGAAACTTGAGCTCTGGATGCCCTGGGACACCTATGTGTTCTGTATCCCCAGGTCTGGAAGCTGCACCCAGACCCTCTTTCACTACAGCCTCAGGCCTTGGGCGACATCATCAGGACCCTTGGCTCCTGTGAGACAGACTCAGGCCCAGCCAACCACAGCACTTTCACGTCTCACCTCTCTCCACATAATGATTAGGTCTCTACTGTGAACTCAGTCAGGCCTAGCCAATCAGAGCTTGCCATCCTTCTGACTTAACCATGATTGGTTCTTAGATCAACACATGACCTAAGTAAGATTGGTTAGTAAGGTAGCCTTACCTCCGGAGTTAAGTCAGGACTCAAAGGCCAGGCTGATGGCTGGGATTTAAGCTTTGAGATCCTGGCAGCCATATTAGCAGCGTGAGGGAGAAGCTACTTGATAAGGGAAACTTGACTCCTGACAAGGAGCAAGATAGACATCACCCAACAATGGCTGACCCATGAGTTGTATGTTCCGTGATCAAAGTCTGTTCCAGACCCTGTGGCAATGGCTACTCATTTGCCCCACCCCCACCCCCAGCCGCCTGAGTACTATGACTACTTCCATTTTACAGATAGGAAAATGGAGGCCCAGGAGCTCACCGAGGCAGGGGCGGAGCCAGAATCTCAGCCCAAGAGCTCTGGGTGCAGAATCCCAGTTCCTAAGCATAGGGCATTATTCTACAGCATGTATTGGGCACCTACTGTGTACCATGTTGTGTGGAAATGTGGGCAGCATTCCTGGAATCTGGCATGCCCAGTACTGGGTTGCCATGGTGACCTGCCTTTGGCCTGGGTGGGGAGGAGCGGACATCTATCTTCTTCCAGTTCTGCTAACTGCAAGATCAAGGTCAAGGCGTGGCCCACTGTTGTGGTGTGACCTGACCTCCTTGCTGGAGGACATGGCTTCTGTGTGCATGTTCAGGAAGAGGAAGGCTCCTGAGGCTTCATGTCCCCAGTCCTGCTGGGCGGGCCTGTTCTGTGGCTCATCCCATCCTTAGGAAACTGGTATGCAGACAGACACAGGGGGTGCTCCATGGTACATGGGGAGCAAGTTTCTTCCAGACCTTCAGGAGTAAGAGTGTGAGAGAGTGGGTGGGCCAGCAGTGGGGGGAGCCAAGGGTAACCCGGTAGGTACCCTGTTTCTATGACTTTTGCAGAGAAACTCCTTAGCAGTGAGCCTGGCGGGCCCTCACAGACCTTCACAAATGTCAGGGGTATTTTTAGCCCGCAGAGCCGATGCGTCCGGTGGCGGACGCGAGAAGTGAGAACGTCTGGACAGACAAAGTGCACAGCCACAGGAATCTCTATTTCAGGCTTGTGGGGCCTGGCTCGGCCAGAGAGAGACAGCAGGCTGCCTGGCAGCTGGAACCAGAAACCAGCCTTGAGATAACCGAGGCCTAGAACCTTCTCTGATCTCCTCCCGGGAGGGGAGGAGGGCCCTGTAGCAAGTGCCATCTGAGTGGGTATCCTGGGGTGGTGGGTGGCCAGTGAGGTGGCAGGACAAGATTGCCACTGTCGATTCCCTGGGCAAGTATTCACAGGGCTTGAGGATCACTGTGGAGTCGGGAAAATTCTAGAAGCACATGGTCTGGACTAGGTGCTTTGTCAGCCTGAGGGACTGTGGTTACACAGAAGGTGGGCTCTGAGCCTGTCTCATAGTCAGAGAAGGATCCTAAGGAGGGTGTGTGTGATCCTTGAATTAGGGGCTTCAGTGACACTCTATAGCAAGCCAGCCAAGATGGGAGTGGAGTGTGAAAACCTGGGGGAGGGTAGAGGAGGGAGTTCAATCATTCATAGATAGATAGATAGATAGATAGATAGATAGATAGATAGGTGTGTCAGTGTTTTAAAAAGAATCATCTATTTATTTTATGTATATGAGCACACTGTAGCTGTCTCCAGACACAGCAGAAGAGGGCATCAGATCTCATTGCGGATGGTTGTGAGCCACCATGTGGTTGCTGGGATTTGAACTCAGGACCTCTGGGAGAACAATCAGTGCTCTCAACCGCTGAGCCATCTCTCCAGCCCAGATGTGTGTTTTTATCTGCAGGACGCTGTCCAGAATCCCTCGTCAACACCCAGAATGGCACACGGTCCCAACCTTATGGACGTGTTCCTGATGGTGTGTAGTTTACTAGTCAGCCATAGAATCGGCTATAGAAGGAGCTAAGGGATGATGGGAAATCCAAGCAAGGATGACCACCATGTCATAAAACTTACCTATAGCTCCGAGCCGAATGGAGTACTCCCATGGGCCAGGCACTTGGAAGGTTGAGGTCCAGAGAACCCTTGATCCCAGGAGTTTAGGCGAGTCTGGGCAACAGAGTGGGATGCTGTCTCTAAGAGGTATGAATAAGGTATAAATAGACAAGTGAAATAAAGGATAATATACAAAAGGAGGAAGGACAGAAGGAAGGAAGGAAGGACAGAAGGAAGGGAGGGAGGGAGAGCTGGCGGCAGTTTCACTATGGCACGTGACTGACCCACATCTGCTCCAACTTCAACCTCACTGCAGACTTAGGAGTAGGAGATAGGCTTTTGGTCCCATTTTGCTGCTGAGGGGACAGGCTCAGAGAGAGATCAGCCTACTCACCTGAGGCCACACAGAGGTACTGGAAGATGCCCTATCCATGCAAACCCCGTAGAAGATGCCCCATAGTCCTGGAGAGCCCAGGCTTTCCCCCTTTCTAGCCATAGCTCAGCTCTGACTTCATCCACAATTTGTACTGTGCTGGGATGGACCACACCTCCCTCCCTCCAGTGTTCCCAAGACAGCCCAGGACACTGCCCTTCCTAGCACACAGCCATGTGTGCAAGCCAGCCTGACAATGATCGCTCACTTTGTATCCTGCTTTAAATGCTTTAAACGGACTCTTCCCCTCTTCCAAATCCCTGTAAATAGATGTATAGGACAAGGCAGCTTTACAGTACTATAAACGAAACGCCAGTTTTTCTTTGCAGAAATAGAACGCAAACTAAAAATAAATATATAAATATTAAAGTTTTCTTTTAATTCCCACGTTCATCTCGGCACAATCCCGTGTCCCATACACACCCCCCAGCCCCCACCGCACACCCCATACTGGTTCCTTATTCCTTCCAAAGGCAGAGAGACAGCAGGGATTACAATGATACACAGTATCAAAGAAATTGGGGTAGGAATGCCCGAAACAGGACAAAGCGACACCAGGAACCTGTCGCATGGATGGACCAGGAAGTACCCAACATTGGCATCTGTGGTGCTGCCCACCCTGCCCATCAACTCTCATCCGCGGGAACACAAGATGCACACACAAAGTGGGGCGTCACCTCCAAAGCGGGCACTCAAAAAAGACCATGTTGGGGAGGAGAGATGGCTCTGTGGGGAAGGTGCTTGCTGCACAAGGCCAGAGTAGATTCTCAGCCCAGTGTAAGAAGCCAGAGGTAGAGAGGCGGCCTCGGGAGGTGAAACATAGTTGCTTTCTCTGTGGGTCCTTCCCTTCCCAGACCCTGAGGAGCCTGTGCCTGGGCATCTCTCCCAGAAGAGTCTTGGTTTCTATTTTGCATATTGAAGGCTCTGAGAAGCCAGGCAGTCCCCCAGCAGTGTCGAAGGTGGGTATTGTTGGCAGCTTGTGCCACGTGGAGCCTCTGTGTCAGCAGCCCTAAGCTGACAGCCTCGAGAAGGACGCTGCCTTTAAATATATTTCACAGGCTCCCAAGGCAGAGCGGCAAACCGCTTCTTCTCACGATTCCAAGACCGGAGGTGGTGCAGCAAGAATTAAAATATTCTGCCTTAAGAACGGAGCCAGGCTGATGCCCCGAGCCGCTAAGCCGTTGCTGGGAACAGGGTGGCGGCTCAAGACCAGGGCCTTTCCATGTAAATTCCAACCCAAACCTGCGCACCAGTCTCAGCTCGGCCACTCGCTAGCTGTATGACCTGGGACAGTCCGCATGCGCAGAGCACTTAGCATCTGGTCATTCTGCCAGGGTGTCACAGAAAGGGGCACAGAGAAGGTGAGCAGCTGGGCCTGGGTCACGTGAGAAGTGCCAGGTTCGGGATTTGAACCCATGAGCTGCTTGAACCCCAGAACCCCTTCCAGCTTGCCCAGCATAGACAAGAGCCTGTAGCCCATTGATGACAAAGGTACGGTTTTCTCATCAGGGGATGGACTCTGTGATCCACCCCACCAGGGAGAGAAATTGCTTACAAATCTTGTGCTTGTAATCTTGCTCATGCTTCCTGTCACTACCACTGAAGGAATGCAGGTGCTGCTGATACCTGCACAGCGGCTCACGTGGATTTCCAGAATGTTTTTTGGGCTCACCACCTGCCTTCCTTCAGGTGGACTGTGCTACTTCTTAGCATTGTGTGAGATACACACTCACCAAGGCGAACAGAGGACTGGCAACATTGGCCATGGTGACAGGGTCAGAATCTGTTCTGGCCTACGGGTTCTCTACATCCATGGACGGGTTTGGCTAACATAGCCTGTGTGTAGGACCCAGGTTGCCATCCCAGCTGATGTAAATTACCTCTGACCCATATATTTTCCTGGAAATCAATGCATTTTAACACGAGATAATATTTATGAAATTGAATTTTTTATTGAAGCTAATGCAATTCTATTCTATCTTATGCATTTTTATTAAACTAATGCATTTTAAATTAATCCATTGTATATTAACTACAACAGACACGGGTACTTACAGGCAAATGATATACGCCTGCCAAGATCAATACGGCGGGCAGAAGTTTCCACATGAGTGAGGACTGCTGAGAACTCGGGATGTGAGGCCATGCAAGAAGGGGACTGTCTCTTTCCAAATCACTATCGAGAACAAACCCGAAGATTCTGAGTCTTCCTGACTCAGAATGGGAGGTGAAGCACCTTTAGCAAGTAGACGACTGATTTTAATTTTATTATATATATATGTGTGTGTGTGTGTGTGTGTGTGTGTGTGTGTGTGTGCGCGCGCGCGCGCGCATGCACGGGGCAGTGCCTGGTATGGGTGTCTCTGTTGTGGATTTTCGTACCTCTTGTCTCCTGGGGGCAGGGGGCATTGGGTGACTACATCAGCTTTCTGTGGGAGCTAGGAATTGGAACTCAGGTCCTTACATTTGGGTAGCAAGTGTTTGACCCTCTGAATAAACCCTCTCATATGACCCCTCCCCACCCACCTTCAAATTCATGGCTCTTTGTTTTACACCTAATTTTTACTGCGTGCATGTAAGTATATGTACACACACACACACATACACACACACACACACACACACACACACACACACACACATTGGTTTTTCGAGACAAGGTTACTCTGTGTAGCCCTGGCTGTCCTGGAACTCACTCTGTAGACCAGGCTGGCCTCGAACTCAGAAATCCACCTGCCTCTGTCTCCTAAGTGCTGGGATTAAAGGTGCGAGCAACCACTGCGCAGACACACATATGTTTTTAGCTATAACTTGCTCAGTCGGTGTAATACTACCTGGATGTGTGTTTTGGGTGCTGACCACTTGGTTCTGGAAACCATATGGTGTGCTCTTCCCTGGGGAAGATGCCCCTCCCAGATTTCCTCCAGTGCCTATAGTTTACGAGGGCCTCGTGGGCTTGCCCCCTGTCCAGTTTACCACATTTGTTGGCGTCACCCTTGTTCAGCGCACGGTAAGGCAGTCGCATTGGTGAGGCCTTATGGTTCCAGCTGTGACATTACTACAAGACACAGTCTCACAGCAGACTCTCTGATTGTCTGTTTCTTACAGTCTTTCCGCTTGATCTTCTGGATCGTCCCCTGAGCTTTAGGTGTTGTGTAGATGTATCCCACTGGGGCTGGGCTCCGCCATGCCATACTTTGATTGGCTGTGTGCTTTGGTAATGGTCTCTGTGTCTGTTGAAAAGAGAAGTTTCCTGGATGAGGGGTGAGGACTGCGCTTATCTGTGGGTGTAAGGACGCATGTGTATAGAGTGTTGTTCAGGATTATGCTGGTTTCGTAAGTTAGTGGCTGTGGATCCTCTAACAACTGTGACTTCACCAGCGCTGAGTAGTTGGCTAGGTTTCCAGTACCAGACATGGTTTCCCTCTTGTTGTGTGGGTCTTAAGTCTCATTAGGGAGCCGTTGGTTACTGTCGAGGTACCTGTGCCACTACTGCAGCCTTAGGGTGATGGCATCATGCTGGTCATCATGGTTCACGGGCATCCTAGCTGGGTAGGGCTGATGGTTGCTTGCCTCCTTTGCAAGCCTGTGTGGTGCCCTCTGGTCCTCACGGTGGACAGATTCAGGTCAGTTTCAGCTCAGGGGCCTCTGGGTCCTGTTCTAAAGTCCATGATGTCTTCAGCATTAAAGACTTGCACCTCTGGCATTAAAAAAAGAAAAAAAAAAAGGATGTGTTGATTCGGTCTGGCTCTCATCAGGGAAAACCAATGGACTCCACCTGGCATTCAGAGAAGAGTCTCTTCACAGACAAGGATGTGTCTCAGTGGGTAGCATGCTCACTTAGAATGCATGAAGCCCTGGGTTCCATCCCCAGCACTGCATAAAGCAGGCACAGTGGTACCTCCTGCAATCCCATCCAGGAGGAGAAGGCAGGAGGGTTTCAGGATTCCAAGGTTATCCTCTGACTCACAAAGAGCTTGGGATATAGGAGCTCCTGCCTGACAAGGCCTGACAGAGCTGAGGGGAGGGTCTTGGGGCTCCTGATCTAGTTGTTCCCATCAGGCCTCGCTGTTACCTGAGGTGGACAGCAGTGGACAGGGAGAGGCTGTTGACTGTCCTCCTGACAGTAGAAAACCCCACGGGGGTTGGGGGGACAACTAGAAACAGACACCCACCACCCCGACCCCAGATCTCCTGACCAGGCCCTTTCTATACAAATGGGTCAGAAGACAGAGAACAGGTATAGACCCAGGGAGGAAGGACTTGCTGAAGGTATGAGAGGCCCTGACAGCTCTGTGATGCCATCGGGGCTCCTGTGGTTCCTCCTTTCTTGCTCAGTACCAGGCAAGGTTCATTCTCACACCTGGAGAAGATGCAACTGTCCCCTTCTCCTGAGTTGGCAAACTGAGGCTTATCAGAATGAAATGGTTTGGACAGAGGTGTGTTCAACTCGTCTGAGGAAGATGACATATGATCTTAATATGATCTTTCTCTTTAAAGAAGGAAGTCGAATCTTTTTGTTCCCCTGCCATGCCTTCTTCTTTGCTAGATGGACTCTGATCTAAGGAAGTAAGCTACCACTAACAGGCTGAGCAGAACAGAACATGAACAACAAAGGGGCTTTGGGTCCTTGCTGACTGATCTGTGTCTCTCAACTATGCTCCACATTACCACGTATGAAGCCTCATGTTAATTCACAGCGAACACCCATCTTTTATGCAGGTGTTAGTAGGCTCTACGGTGACAAGCGAGATGTGATCCTGATAAATGATCACATATAATGTTGCTGCCCTATGCTTGGACTTGAACCCAGGTCCTCTGCGAGAACAGCCAGTGCTCTAACCACTGAGCCATCTCCCCATCCCTTTAACCCTCTTTTTAAAAATAATTAATTAATCAATTTATTTTTGCATTTTCCCTTATGTTGCTCAAGCTCCCAGTGGTCTCTTCTCCAAGCCATTTGCTTTAGGGACAGGAGTAACCACACCACTGAGTCCGACATGGACATGTGACACAGTGCTGACCAATGAGGTTGGAAGAAAAACGTCCTAGACTGGGCTTCTGAGAGAAGTCTGAGTGAGAACAACCCTTGGGACTGATTTTCTGTGTTAGCCATTTTTTTCTGTCACTGTGACAAAATAACCGAGGAAGTCACCTTACAGGAGGAAAGGTTTTTTTTGGCATTGGGAGCCCTGCTTTGTCAGGATCTGAGGTGGGGAAGAGCAGAGCCGCTCACTTCTTAGTTACCGCCCTGTGGAGAGAGCTACTGGGTACTGCAGCCCCTCGCTAAAGCCTGGGAATGCTGCGCGCGCATCGTCAGATCAACCCAGTTCAAGGTTGAAGTTGGAGCCCCCGGGATCTTGTCCTCCTCGGAGGCCTCTGTAATCAGCCTGCTAGGGACCTGGCATCCATCACACGAGCTTATGGGACATCTGAGATTCAGATTGCGTTCATCCTCCCCCGAGACCTACAGGAACGCTTCTGAGAGCGCCGTCCCCAAGGGGCCCTTGTAACCGATGGATGACCTTGCTTTGCCATGAGGACGCCAGGGTCCCTAATGACACAGGCCTGTGATCCCAGCACTCTGGAGGTAGAGGCAGGAAGATCGTCTTCAAGGTCATCCTAGGCTACATAATGAGTTAGGGGCCAGCCTGGGCTACATCAGATCCTATCTAAAAAGAAGAGAGGGCAGGGGAGACAGCTCACTGGATAAAGGTGCTTGCCCTTTGACCAATCTCTGGAGCAAGGATTTGGGGTTATCTAAATGTCAGACCTGAGCAGGGAGGTGTCTATACCATCTCAAGGAGGGAGTTGGGGGTGATGTACCCCAGAGGAAACCTAAGTCATTACCTCAGGCAGCCCCTGAGGCCACAGGTGGGACCTGGCCTGCCCCACGCAGGGCCTGCTGGGCCCGCTCTCCCCAAGAGCCGCCTGTGAGGAGCAACACACCCAGCCTCTCCATCTCGGGTTTGCATAAAAACCCACGTCCATGAAGTAGCAACTGCAATGTTTTGCAGTCACATAGCAAAGATATTTAAAAATATCACCCATATGTGTTTTAAATACAGGCAAATAGCTGGCGCGGCAGCCGGCTTCACACCCGCGTGCCATTCTGAGCTCGTTTCTTCTCGATCCAACTCTCAAAAATCGCACATTGAAGGCCAGACAAGCCCAGAATGTTGCGAGCTATGGCACCAGAATCCCTCCCACCCACAGCCCGCCTTTTCTCGGGAATAGGGGTGGGGGTTGTCAGCTATGACCTGGGGAAAAAAGCAAAATGTCCCGGGCTAAGACCTCCTCTCCAAGCCGAGAGTGGTCAGGCATTGCTATAATCCTAGCGCTCAGGAAGCTGCGGCAGGGAGGTCAGGAGTTCAAGGCCACCTTCAGCTACAAAGTGAACTTGGAACCAGTCTGGGCTACATGAGTCCCTGTCTCGGAAACATTCCAAAGCTTTCAATCCATCCGTCATGAAGTCACACTTGACAGAACATTGTCCCTGACAGCACAGAGTGTGCTGAGCTTAGAGACCCTCTTTGGAACCGGTGAGACGGCTCAGCAGGTGTAGATGCTGCTGCCGAGTCTAACAGCCTGAGTTTGAGCCACATAGTTCAAGGAGAGAACTGACTCCTGGGAGCTGTCCTCAGACTTTCATGCATGAACACACACACGCACTACATAGAATAGAAAACCGTTAAGTCCCACTTGGTGTGCGATTTTATGACACGAGCCTCTCACCGTTTTATTGTTTCCCAAGTTTATACTTTAATATCTAAGGTAATATCCGCCACCAGCAGTGTGTATTACAGCAGGGATAAACGCCACAAAACAATTCTCAGCATCCTCACGCTGACCTCTATGACGTCACAACGTGATACTCCGGACTCTGTCCCGCCCCCCAGTCTATTGTGGATGAGAGTGTGGTTACATCACAGGTGGCTGTGGTCAGTCAGGTTTTGCGGAGATCCATAGCTCTGTTACATTAGCCTGCTCCCCTACTCCTCTGTGGCCCTTCAGGCAGGGCAACACATCTAGATACAGTAAACCTGCTCCTCCCCCCTCCCCTGCCATCCTCCCTCCTCCGCTGTCCGTCCCCCCGCCCCCCAGCACTGAGCATCAAGGCGTCTAAATATAGACTGCAGTAAATCTTTCCTGTAAGGGCTTTGACCATTGTCTCCTCGTATCTCACTGGCTAGGAAGGCAGGAGGAAGGAAGGAAAAGAGAGAGACAGAGAAATAATACACAAAGTAACGAACTAACAGCCCCCGGTTAAAGGCGCTCGCTCCGAAGCCCGCCCCCTTTCTAGTTTAGGAGGGCAGGTATTGTGTGGGTCCCAGAGCCTGACTTAGTCACCTGACTTGGAGTCCTGGGAAAGCTTATAGAACTGGAAGGAGGGTCAGCATAGGCATGGACATCAGACAGTGAGACCCTTTCCTTCTCCAGGAGTGGGGCGGGGTGCCAGGTGGATGCTGAGTTATTTTGCTAAGCACTGGGGGACGCCATTTCTTGTGCACCTGAACTGTGTCCTGAGATTTAGACAACCCCGTGGAGAGACAGCTGGCATCCTGGCCTGTCCCTCATGTCCCCAGGAGTCAGTGGTGGTCCTGACTCTCCTCTTCCTCCATGCTTTTTTTGTCCCTCTCTTTGGGGCTCCTGGGGTGGCCACTGAAGTGTTACCTAAGAGTTCTGGGCACTTTCCCTCATTGAGACGAACAAGCCTGGGGAAGGGCAGAGGCGAAATGAGTAAGAGCAGTTGCTATGCAAGAAAGAGGACCCGAGTTTGGATCCCAGTGCCCACAGAGAAAGCTGGGCACCACTGTATGCACATCTGTAGAGCTGGCACTGCCGGAGTGGGAGGTGGGAGGATCTTTGGGGCTTCAGTCCAGGTTCAGCCTGAATGCTGTAAAGCTAAGAGGAGAAAACGGGACATCAGCCATCTTCCTTTGGTCTCCCGATGTGTATGTGCATCTGCACACAGACACACACACATGCACATACACATGCATGCGCACATGTACTCACATGTATATACATATGCATCTGTGGGCACACACAGTCACACATGTATTCACATGTACACACATACACACATATGCACGCATGTACCCACAAAAATACACACATGCATTTATGGGCACACAGAGACACACACGTATACCCAATGTGCACACATGGGCACACACATAAACACATATACAATTACACACATGCATGCACACATTTATGTATATGGGCATAGACATGAACACAGATGTATGCACACATGCACATATACATGCATACACATTACACAAACACATATGCATGCACACACACATCTATGGACATACACAGACATATGCACATATGTATCCTATGGAATGACAGACCACGTAGGACCTCCTTTCTGGAAGCCCTCCTCCCACTTCCCAGTTATGGCTGCTCACAAGATTGTGCCCAGCAAGGGACAGCTCTGTTTATCTGTGTGAGAAACGGGGCCTCTAAGGGGCTCAGGGCTGGAGAGCCCACCCAGAGCCACACAGTATTGTGACTTTGGATAGCTTTCCCCAAGAACCCGGAGACTGCAGAGCCCGGGTGGGGTCAAATAGGAGGGGAGGGCAGCCTGGGAATGTCAAGGGGTTGGGGGCGGGGCTCTTAGGGCAAGAGAGGAAGCTAACTCTACTGTCGTATTTCATTGGTTAGAGTAGGTCATGTGACCACAAGCTCACATGGCCATGAGAAGGTCACTTGGAGAAGTCGGGGGGGGGGGGGGGGGCGGGGCAGACTTGGGGATCACCCGAAGTGGGGTGGGCAACGTAGAGGAGGAGGCAGGGGTGAGGGGAAGGGAGTCATGGCCTTCCCCCACAGTATTCTGAAGAAAGAAGCTCAGGCCCAGAGAGGTTGCGAGTCTGCCCTGAGACTGAGCCGCCATGGATTCAGGATTCAAACTTGATTCAGCCATGCTAGGTAGTGAGTACCTTCTAAAGAGTTTGAAGAGGTGCTGTTTCCTAAGCCTGTATCTCTTTTACTGTTGTCTCTTGCCTGCGCCACCTCCTTCACCTGCAGTACTTAGTAGGTGTCCAACCAGCTGCCTTATTCACCCCCCACCCCAGGCTCTCTCAAGCCCTAGGGGGCCATTGTATTGCTACTTCTCCCCAGGGGTTGGAAGGAAGGGCTTGATTGTCAGGCACCCCAATCCATATCTAAATACAGATTTCGAACACTGAGGAGCCTTCTGGACCTCCTCTGGGGTACCTGAGACAGCTCAGTGGGGGAACTGGGACAAGGAGAGAGACAGCCAGCTCTGAACTGGCTTGCCTGGATTCATAATCCCCATCCAAAAGCCCTGGTCAGTGACAACTCTGCCTCAGTGTTTCCATCTGAGAAGTGGGTTCAATCCTTGTGGGGTCGTGAAGGTAGTGAGTTAGCTTGTACTTAGAGCAGTATCTGGGATCATAATTAATTCGAATTGTTGCTTCGGCTCCTGCGGGTCACTGACCTTCAAGCACCAAAGTCCAGATGGCAGCACCTGCTCGTTTGCGTTGGGCTCTGGACACTTTTCTCTCAGCCGTAGCACACCGAGGTTCTCATTGTGCAAATGGGGAAACCGAGGCTCCAGGAAGTGGGGTGAGTTCTTCAAGCCCACACCTAAGAAGTGGTCAAGCCAGGACTTGAATTGGATTTTGGAGCAGGACCCCTCTATTTTCAGTCCTTTTTAGGGTCACTCGGAGGCCATCCTGGACTGGTTTGGAGAAATAACCTGAATAGGAAGTGGGCGTGGCTTCCGTGCGATTCCGATTCACTCCTCCAACTGTCCCACGGGGGATTTAGACCCATTGTCGGGGGTCGGGGTGTGGGGGGGGAAGATGCTCAGAGATGTGGAGTCCCTTTTCTGGAACGCAGCTGGGAAGGGGTGGGGGCTGGGATCAACACCGTCCTTGAACTTGGGTCTGAGGCCAAGTGCCGCTCAGCTTCACCAGGAGCCGCAGCTGCTTTGCAGCCCGCGTCATGACGTCACATGCTTGCTCTAAATGCGTTTTTTTGTTTGTTTTGTTTTGTTTTGTTTTTTTTTTACTTAACCCAGACTGTCAGCCGGGCAGATGAGGTCACGGAAGAGTCGCCAGCTGTGCCTCCCGTCTGAGTTCTTTGGGTGCTGCTGCGTGGGGGGAGGGGGAAGGGAATAGAGCGAGGAGAGCCCCTGAACAAGGCAGAGGGTCCTCCAAATGTCCAGCAGCCTCTGGTCAAGGGGCCCTGCGTTGGCGTACAGTCGGCATTTACGCGAAGTGTCCACCAGGTGGGGCTTGTGCCCAAGCCAGGTGCTGTAAGTTCTGGGAGGGTTGCCTAGCTCCACAGAGGCGGGTAGACCCTGGGGTTAGGGGTGAGGAGGTGGGATGGAGTGGGGTGGGGTGGGGTGGGGGTACCACACGTGCCCTGTGTGCTTGCAAGGCTGCGGTACTCGGGTATGTCCCTGAGAAGCTGTCTCTGGCTCGTGTGTTAACTTGCGTGAAGAGTTATGCGCATGTGCGTGAAAACGTGCACCTTTTGTACGTGTGTGCAGAGCGGCCTAGACATGGTGCCTGTGGGCGCAGCTAACGCAAAGTGTGGGCCGCATCCCTGAGTGTTCGTGTCTCTGGGCTCATGTGTGTGCCTGTGTGTGCAGAGATGAGTGGAGAGGGTGTGGGTGTGTAGAGATCCAACATGAATCTAGCTCTTGAGTTCGATTGAGTCTCCCTCTTAGGTAGTTTGGAGGCCGGGGAATAGAAAGGCTGACCTTTTGGGACACCATCTGCATAAAAACATTGCACAGGTACCCCGAGTCAGGCACTGATGGGGGTGGGGGTTGACCTCTTCAGCCTTGCGTCTTCGAAGGTCTCTGGAGTGAAGGAGGGCTTCTAGAACCTTCTTTCAGGGTTTGTTGAGTCCCTTCAAGGGGAGCCGCAGACAAAGGATACAGAAAGGATTGGATTCCTAACCGGGACAGGGACAGTGTTCCAGGAAGGAGTCAGAGGTGTACCATGTGCAGAGAAAACAGAGGTCCCTGGGAGGCTGACGGGCTGTGACTCAGGAACTGGCTGTCTGGGTCACAGACATGTGTCCCTCCCACCTTTCATTCCATTGGTGGCCACAGCCTCAATGGCTTCTTTATCCCCTTCCCCCTGGCCCAAGGCTAGTGTGGCTGGGAGTGTGCCTCCTACCCAACTTCCAAATCATGCTCAGCTTCATCCTGATGAGCTAGCTGTGCCTGTCTCTCTGGGCCTCAGTTTGTTGACCTGGAAAATGGGCACAGCCGTGTCTGCTAATAAGGGGTCAAGGCAAATCCTGGTGCCACCTCCATGTGAAGCAGGCACAGGAGCCTGTAATGGTGATAACTTGAAGGTACAGAAACTAGGTGAGAGACATTCTTCTCATCTTAGTAAAGCAGTCACAGAATTCTCCCTTTTTTGTTTGATTCACGGCCGGTCCCCAGTTAAAGGTGAGCCCCCCCCCCCATATGCTTCAGGAGAGAGGACAGAGGGAATGAGGGAGACGGAGGAGCTGGGAAGACAGTGGAGAGAAGGCATGTGTGGTTGGAGAGAAATTAAGAAATAGAAATGAGAAGCTGGGAACAGTGGTGCTTGCCTGTCATCTCAGCACTCAGGAAGCTGAGGCAGGAGGATGACAAGTTTGAAGACAATTTGGAATACAGAGTGAGACTCTAACCCCTCCCCTCCTGAGACTGGAGTAGCTCCATGTTCCTCATCCCAGGGTTTCTTTGGGGATGGGTAGAGGTTTTCCTCAGAGGACAGGGCAGGTTCATGACCACCCTGCAGGCTGACGAGGGGTAGAGGCCACTCATGCCAGCGGCTAGTATCTTGGAGGCCGGGGCCTTGTGGGTGTCCTGTATTCCTCAGATGCTGTCTCTGTTTTTTGTTTTTGTTTTTTAATAGATTTACCCTTTTTATTTATGTGTATCGCTATGCACACATGTGTGCAGTACCCACCAAGTCCAGAAGAGGGCGACAGAACCCTAGAGTTGAATTTACAGGTTGTTATGTGCTGCCCAGAATGGGTGTTGGGAATCAAACCCTGGTCCCCTGGATAAGCAGTGAGTGCTCTTATCCACGGAGCCATCCCTTTAACCCCTTGATGGCTGTTTCTGAGGTCATCTGCTATAGTGTGTGGTTTGAATACTCAGGGACTTCAGTATGATATGGAGCCAGAGGGTACTTCTGAGACTGAAGTGGCCTCTGTGTACTTAAGAGCCCAGTTTAGTGACAGGTAGGCTCTTAGGAGGCTCAGTGAGCTGCCCCTCAAGATACTCTGGAAGCTGCCAGTGGCTATGTGGCATTTGGTCCTCAGGGTGCTCAATGGATGCCCAGTCCTAATTCTGATTACAAAGCAGAATTCTGGGCAGAATCCAGGATTCTTATGTTACAATGGCTACTACAACGTTGAAAACCAAAGAGCCTGAGGGTAGAGCTCTGGGGTAGCGTGCTTGCCTAGTGTGGGCGAGGCCCTAGGTTGGACCTCTGCGGTGCAGGTGCCATGCAGTGAAGATGGCTTCCTAAGGATATTCTCTCTGTTCTGCGCTAGTGGAAGAGACCAATAGTTTGAGCTTTAAACTCACTAATGTGAAGCTGGGCGTGCTGTCACAGGCCTGTCTTCTCAGTAGCAGGAAGGAGGGCCAGAATCAGGGCTAGCCTCAGCTACATGGAAGATTTGAGGCTAGCCTGGGCAATATGAGAGCCTGCCTCAAAATAAACGGATCAATTAAAGGGTAAAAGCAGACAGACCATGGCATGCTGAGGTCCCCTTGAAGCAGGTCCTGGTGTGTGGTGTGGGGTAGAGGTCTAATTGAGTTGGGTGTGTCTCATCCCACTCCCACTCCCCGAAACCCACTCCCACACTATGCAGTTAACCCAGCTTGCCCAGAATTCTCTGAGGTCCAAATCTGTCTTTTCCTTTCTGGTTTCTGGGACTGGCTTTTTCCATCTATTTGAGCGTGTCAACTCCGTGTGAGCGAATGAATCCTTCCCGGCTTCTCATTCTGTCCTTGTCCTTCCTCCTCCCCCTCTCTGTCATCCTGTCGGTGGTGACAGTCTTGCTATCTGATGGGAAAGTTCTCCCCAAGCCCAGCAGCCTTGAGAGACGGCCCAGCTGCTTTTAACCCTTGTGACTTCATAATAATTTAGAATGGCAGGTTTCAGGAGTAGCCCTAGCTGCTGTTTCAGTGGGAACAGCCTGAATTTATGGACACAGTTAAGAAGAAGAAGAAGAAGAAAGACGGTGTCCTGGCTGTGACCACAGCAGCTCCCTGCTTGGCTTTCTTATGGGCTGGGGCCAGCAGGCTGTGGCATGGGTACTGGGCAGGGTCGCCCAGAGAATGCAGACTCTCTTACTCTGACCACATGCAGATTCCTCATGACAAAACTAATTTATGCTTGATGTGTTAAAATTGCAGCTCCGCGTCTGAACACAGCACACTGGGCCCAAACAGTTCCACGTGTAAGAGGTTTATTGGGGGTCGGGGGGAGGTGGTGGCAGAGAAGGGGGAAAGAGAGAGAGGTAGGGGCATTCCCCACATATATATATATATATATGTGGAAAATGAGGTAAGGCAGGTAAAGGTGGGAGGTGAGCCAAGTGGATTCTGGGAACATGGTAGCTGTTGTCTTGGCAACAGGTCTGTAGGATCCGCCTATGTGATGTCACAGGTTTCGGAGGTCCTGATGCCAACATTGCTCATACAGAAGTAATTAATGAGGCTGGTGAGATGGCTCAGTTGGTAAAGGCCCTAGCTGCCAAGCTTGGTGACCTGAGACCCATCCCTGGGATCCACACGGTGGGAAGGGAGAACACAGTCCTGCAAATTGTCTATCTATCTATCTATCTATCTATCTATCTATCTATCTATCTATCTATCTAATTTATTTTATGTCCATCAGTGTTTTGCCTGTACGTATGTCTGTGTCGGGGGCGGGGGCGGGGATCTGATCCCCAGGAACTGAAGTAACAGACAGGTGTGAGCTGCCATGTGGTTGCTGGGATTTGAACTCAGGATTTATGGAAGAGCTGTCAGTGCTCTTAACCACCGAGCCATCTCTTCAGCCCTGCAAATTGTCTTCTGACCTCCACATGTGTGCTGTGGCACATGCCCACCCCTCCCCCAATAAGTAGATTGGTAGCAAGTTTTTTTTTTTTTTTCAAAATTTATTTTTGAGTGATTAAGGGCCGAGAGTGTAGCTCGGTAGCACATTGCTGGCCTATCATGTGGGAAGCACTGGGCGAGCTGGACTGGCTCCATGTGCCAGTGACAGGTCGTGTTTTAAAAAATATAGTGGATGGAGTCTGAGGTTGACTTCAATCCTCCACACGCTCATACCCACGTATGCGTGGGCCCTTGTGCATGCATATGCACACAAATTCAAAGAAACAAATGAGATGATGTGGAATTTAAGAAGCCACCATTTTTTTTTTTTTTTAAATGGCTGTTTGATGTCTTTTCCTTCGTGTCCCTCTGGGAATGTCCACAATCCTGCTCCAAACCCGCAGACGTCTAGCTGATCAGTGATATTTCACAGACATCTAAACACGGCCTCAGCACACAAATAAATTGCCTTTGCCTTCTTCCATGATGGAACAATACTCTTTTGTCCGCTCAGCCAGGATGTTTCGTTGGATGGGTGCGGGGAGACCAGTTCTCCATTCACTTGGACTTTGCTGTTTGTTACCGGTGGTCGAAAGAGTTCTGAAAATATAGGATGGAAAAATTCCAGATTGTATACCGGGCAGGCTCTTTTATATCAGAGGGCCATTATACTGACTGGCTCGTTATTTTATGACAGCTTTGGCTAAACTCGTCACGTCTAACAAACAAATTATGCTTTCTCATAGCTAAGTGTATTTGATCAGAGGTGTCTGGGATCCCCTGTGGGCCTCGGAAAGTGTCCCCTCACACCTAGGGCATGATATGGGTAGGGCAACGTTGAGGTCTTGTGTGCCTGTAAGAGGGGAAGCCACAAACCCCAGACCTGAACGGGACGCCTAGGAGCAGGTCTTGGAGCCAGTGAGGACGGGAGGGGGGCAGATAGAAAAGAGCTGTTCAAACTTGAGGGGTATAGAGAGGGACACTGGGAACCAATAGCCCCAACTTCCTCTCTTTCCAACCTTTAAGCTCCAAACAGGCATTCCATTGGTCAATCCAAATGTTAGTCAGACAGCAAGGGCGCCTGGGAGATGTAGTCCACTGAGGTCAGCAGGTGCAGAGCGAATGGGGGAGGGGAACTTAAAAGGGAATAGTCAACACACAGATAATGCTATTGTTTATTTATTTAAGTAGTGTTGGCCTGGGAGGGGAGTTGTGCCCAGAGAGCCTATCCCACTAGTGGGGGTTCCTCAGCAGTTCTGATGGGGTCATGGGGAATTGGCACCTGGCTGAGGCCCGGATCCTGGCTTTGTGGCCCGTTCTTCCTTCCCATTCATCTCAGATTACTGTGGACCAGCATGGAATTTCTCCTCACCCTGCCTTCATCACCTTATGTGCCCTGAGACCTTCTCAGGACCTTAAGAGTCCCCCCTGCGGTGGGACCCTGCACCCATCCCCGCCTGTGCCCTGGGATACCACAAGCCGGGTGGCCTCTGAGCATTCTCAGTGTTTCACACACGTCCTTGTCACAACACGGGAGCTTCATTGCACTGGCACCCACGAGGAAAAGAAGCCACAAAGGTAAACTGGGTGGCCCAGGTCTCTAAGCTTCAAGCAGGCGGACCGGACTCAACACCCAGTCTATCCACACTCAGGGGAAGCGACTGACATTTATCTGCGGTTGATTTGCGAAACGCTGGCAACCACTAGGCGATTTATAAGGTGGTGGCTGCCAGCGTGGGGCAGAAGGAATTGCTGGCTTGGTCCTTGCAGCCAGTCTAGGCAGAGGCTCGGAGGTGGACTTGACGGTGCCCCAGCCTCCCTGAACCTCTCTCTTCCAGGCAGGCGGCTGCCAGGCTGTGATCCTCTCACCCTGGCTCTCCCAGGGTGTTCACACTTCCAGATTAATTCCAAGGCTTGCTCCACTCCTTGCCTGGCAGCTGCGGTGGGCGACGCCGGCCTCTCAAAGGGCATTTTCCTTTTGTTTCAGCTTTGATGTCGAGATGTCTCGAATATCATTATGCGTGGGGCTGAGGACCTGCCGGGCGGGCTTCCCGGGGATTCTCGAACAGTTTATGAATTTCTCCAAGGATCCTGGCTGCTTCTGCTTTCAGGATGGGCTGCCCCAGAAGGGCGTCTGTGTTCTGGTCGTAATTTTCTAACATTGATCCCAGGGAATGGGTGGGGCTGGGAGTCCAGAATCAACCAGGGACCTGCTTAAGTTTCTCTTCATTAATAAAGAAGTGAAAAGCAATTATTTTTTTCACAACAGAATTTAAAATTGTATTGCCTTAGTTCCAAGGACACTTGGTTGCTGTGAAAGTCTGAATTTCCTGGCTTTCGTTGACCACCCATCATAATATCACTTCCTCAAGCTAACTCCATTCAGGGGTAAACACTTAACCGCTTAATTCATTATTGCTGAGTCTGAGCTGGCTGCCGATGTGGCTGGAACGGGA
This sequence comes from Mus musculus, assembly GCF_000001635.26. NCBI lineage: Eukaryota > Metazoa > Chordata > Mammalia > Rodentia > Muridae > Mus > Mus musculus. The sequence continues at coordinate 122,053,239 of NC_000071.6, read as the reverse complement.
GCCCCCCCCCCCCCCATATCTAATAAGGCTCAGGCTGGCGATGTGCTCGGAACGTGGCTGCAAGAGAGACGGCTGAAATTTATTTTGTGAATAAAGCAATAAGCCGCTAAACAAAGCTAATATGTTTCAGCCGAGACAGAAAGACACGATCATTCAGTATTTATGTAGCAGCCCTGTTCCTCAGTGGGACTGCAAGTTGCCGCCATTAAAATGGTCGGAATTCTTCAGAGACTCAGCTGTATTAAGTCATTTAAAAATATCACAGACTTAAAACAATCTGAATTATTGGATTTTCTCGCTGCTCCTGGGTAAGCATGTTTGCTGTGGCAATTTCCTGCTTGGTCAAAGGTACAGCCTGACTCCTGGAGGACAGAAGAAAAGTTGTGGGTAGGCTCTTTATGTGGTTCCAAACGGCTGAAATGAAACCTGATCTCGATTGTGGGTCTATAGTTCTGACTTTTAAAAAATTTTGACGTAATTTCAGATTCCCTGAAATGTCTGGAAGAAATGTAAACTACGTGCTTTGAGAGACAGGATCTTTAAATGTTAGCAGTGCGAATGGTTCAGGTCTCAGGTTCTGGATAGAGAGGAATAGGTAGGTCTTGTCTTCATTTGCGCTGTATTTGAGATAGCCGCAGACATGGCTTCTCCCCCCTTTTCCCCTCTTAGCCACGTCTGTGTGTGTGTGTGTGTGTGTGTGTTTTAAACAAAAAAACAAAGCTATTTTGCTACACAGGACCCAAGGCAAGGATTCAAATCAGAGAGCTACTGTTAACCTGTTATCTGTTGACTTTGGTCCAAATTTGCTATTGCGTCTAGTTGATGGCCTTTGGAGACAAAGAAAACCCTTGGTTGTCCCTTCTTGTTGCTTTGTCAAATTGCATTGGCTTCCTACAGCTTGGAATATGTGCTTGATCCTCCTGTTTTGAGTAACACTGATATATATATGCACACATACACACACACACATACATACATACACACACATATCAACTCGTTAACTTTGGAGATCCGCCCCCCCCCCCGCCTCGCCGCCCCCCCCCCCCCGCCACTGCCTCTCCATTTGGGACCCTATGATATTTCTTCACAATTAAATTTAGACTCTGCACTTTGGGCAGGAATACCACACAGGCACAAAGTCCTTCTCAATACAGCATCCCCAAAAGTCACACCCCAGCAGTGTGTCCCACAGAGGCAGAGTCAGACATATGTTAAAATATATTGAAGCTCTGTTTGTTAAACGGGTTTGGAAAAGGTCTCACAATCGCTAGGTTCTTCTCTCTCTCTCTCTCTCTCTCTCTCTCTCTCTCAAATTCTTTATTACAGGTTTTTAAAAGAGCAGACTCAAAGACACGGGGGCTGCAAGCCGTACAGAGATTCAAGAAGAAAATGTAGTCATTTAAAAAAAAATCACAACGCATTAGTTATGAAATTTGCCTAAATTCATTTTGCGGAATGAGAGCCGTAATTTGAAGGCAGAGTTATGGAGAGAGGAAATAAAACCACATGTCACGTGCAATTTAATCTGGCAGGGAAATGGGCCACTCGGAATTGCTAACTCGGCCTGATTCGTTTCCTCTCTGGAAAAAGCTCTACTTTTGGTCTGAGGAGTCTTTTCAGCTCCTGCGTTAATGTATTTGCACAGACGTCACACGGAAAAAAAAAATGTATGAGGACAGCAAGAGAAATACTGTATCCTACTTTAAATCACACTGCGGGTTTTAAATGGCTCGACGGATGGCTCGGAGCGCTCACACCTTCCCCTGAAGCATTTAAGAAACAGTTATTTACATTACATTAAAAACTTTAATTGCCTTGAAGCACGTGCTGGGAGACGCAAATATTGGAAAATCATCAAAAATATCCATCATGATTCTCCCTCCTTTACAACTCTTCTAAACTTCATCTTTTTTATAACCCACGGTATTGATCTATTGTCCCAGACCGAGAGTGATGTCAGAAGTCCAAGCTCAGCCATAAAAAGGGAATATAATTTCGGTTGGCCGTCCATAAAAGCTAGTCTTTTGACAGAGATGAGGGGGGGACTAGGCCTCTTCTTTTGGAAGGGAAGTAAGTGGGGGGGGTGATGTGCAATAGGGTGTGGTGTGGGGAGGTGGGCAGGCAAGGAGGGTGACTTCAGGGTCTGGAGGTTTTTTTAGGGTTTTTTTTAGGGGGTACCGAGGCATGATGGGTTTCTGAGTCCCTTCTTTAGGATAACAAGTTGGGAGGGCTCATAGAAAAGAAGAGGGATATGTGAAATACGCCCCCTTTTGGTCCAGGGTCTGAGGAACTGCAAAGGCCGGGACCTCCCCGCCCTGGGTTAAAGATCAAGGAGAAAGCAGAAACGCTATACTCAAAGGGCGTGTGTGTGTGTGTGTGTGTGTGTCCGTCCATGTGCGTTGGCCATGGTAATGATAACATGACACCCTGCCTAGCCCCCATAGTGATGTTAGAGGTCCGGAGCTGCTACAGCGGGCCTTGGAGAACCTCAACTGATCCAAGCAGCTGTTGGGGAAAGGCTGCTTCCGCAAAGGTTTCTCTAAGGACATCCTGCAGCAACATTCACTTCACGCCAGGGACTTGCTTTGGAAAGTTGTGGGGTGCGTTACGCCCACTAAAGAATAACGATCAGAGCCCTACTGTAAAGACGCAAAGCATAGACACACAGGTTCCCCAATAGGACTTCCTTCGGTGCTGTACAGCACCATGCTGGGCGCCCGGAGACTTTCCCACGGCTCCGGGGCGCCCCCTCGCGGCGGTCACCCGCAGCGCAGCGAGCGCGTGGCGCGCGGGGTTGCGAGGGGGGGGGTGGACCTCGGCCGGAGGGTCGCGCGTGTGTGCTCCGTGCTCCCCTCGCGCGAGGCCACGCGAGGAGAGCGGCCGCACGCACTGCAGAGAGCTCACTTTGTTCTTTACGGTCCCCGTCGCCCGCGGCCCCTCCGCGCTCCCGCCGCCCCCCCTGCGCATTGATCCGCGCGCGCGGCGCTGTCGATAAGTTTGCAAGGAGCCAAAGTCAAGTGCGAGCGGCGTGCGCGCAGAGCCGGGCCGCGCTCCCGGGGTCCAGCCCGGGTGTTGGCGGCAGCCGCATCCCCGGCCGCGCGCCCGCCCCCAAGATGGCGGCCGAGGGGGGACCGCGGGGGGCCCGGGGGCCGAGGCCGGCCAGGGCTGTACGGGCGACCAGGGGGCCGCGCGCAAGACGGCGCCTGGACTGGCGGCGGCTGCAGGTGAGCAGACCAGCCCGCCTTTGTTCGCTGCCGCCACGAGCGGCCGCCGGGACGCGGGAGCCGCCGAGGCGGGAGGAGCGCGGGGAACGGGAGGAGCGCGGGGAGCACGGAGAGCGCGCGGGCAACGCGGGGGAGCGGGACGCGGCTGCGCAGCCATCCAGCCGCCGCCGCCGCCGCCGCCTCCTCCACCGGCTGCTGCAGCCAGGACGCTCGGTGCTCCTCCCGGGCCGATCCCTGAGGGTTAGTCTCTGCGTCTTGTTTCTCCCTCTCTCCTCGGTTTTTTATCACCCCCTCCGCCTGCTTTCTCTTCCTCCGCCTGCTTTCTGCCTCCGTCCTTCCCACCTCTGTCTTGACCCCCCCCTCCCGCCTCCCCTCTCCGGTCTTGCTTTTCTTCCCTCGCTTCCCCTCCTCCTGCTTTCTCTCCATCATCTTGATATTCCCCTTCTCTGTCTGCTCCTCCCTCCCCGCCCCTTCCCCTCCATCCCAGTCCCGCGGCCCCGGAGCCCCAGGCCCGAGCGCGCGCAACTTTGCGCACCTGCCGCGGGGCGGAGCAGGTGCGCGGGCTGCAGCCCCTGGGAACTTTTGCACCCGCGCCCCTGGGGCTACCGGTTCTACCTCGCTTGCTCTCGCACCCTGCTCTCTCTGCCTTGGCCCCCCTCGCTCCCCTCTCCTTCTCAGGGGCGACACTCTTGGCAGCCCCAGCACTTTTTCCATGTTCCTGGTGCGCGGGCTCCAGGTGCCTCCAGGTTGGGATGTTTGCTGACCGTCTTTCTGAGGCCCTGGGATGGGCGGGGGGTAGGGGGGGAGATGCGGTGTTACAGTACCCCATTTGGCGACACACTTGGGTGCTCATTACGCCCGCAGAGGCTCCCTGCACCCTGCAGTCGAGCAGAGTCGCGGCAGGTGCTGCGATGGCCTGGGCGGGGAAGCCTTGTGGATAACCACGCTCTGAGAGCATTTTGCTTGGCCAGTGACATTCTCAGAATTCGTGACAACACGTCTGGAGATAAAAAAATAAATAAATAAAACATAAAGGGACCCACTTTCCCTTTTTAATCTGTCCGCAGATCTCGTTAAGTTGCTTCTGATAAGTGGCTCGCTCCAGCCCCCCTCTTCTCTGTCCCCACTCCTCGCTCCCCTCCTCCCTCAAAGCCACCGAGCCGGAGAGAAAATCGGGGCACTCAGGCATGCAGTTAATAACTGCAGGAGCTATGCAATTCCTAGTCCGCGCCCGAGTTGAGGTTACAGTTTGGTGGCCGGCTAAGATGGGCAAGGCTGTGTCCTATGCTAGACGGTTTAAAGGATGCTAAAGTGGCTTTGGAGGTGGGGAGCAGGGGCCGGGAGGGGGCAGAGAGAGAGAGAGTTGGGTAGCCACATTGGGCCTGGCACGAAGGCCAATGGTAATCGTATTCCCTGCTAATGTTTGTAAATGAGACCCGGGCAGGCTGGGGGACAGCGTCTTTATTTATGATTGATGTTCTGTAACATAAGGGATGACAAGAACGCGGCAGACTAGAGGGGAGCAAGCGGCTGGGCTGACGGAAGCTCTTACCCGGGTGCTATTGTTATTCTCCTGGAGAGAATTGCTACGGTGAGCTTTACAGCGGCCCCGTATTTGCCCATAGTCGCCGGAATGCCAGTTAACACGATTCTCATTAGATAACTCGCTTTCCATCCAAGCGCCTGGGCTGCAGGCTTGGTGGGAGAGAGAAAGGGAGAGAGAGGCTGCCCTGGGGCTGAGGCCTGGGTGCGGCTCCCCGCGTTGGTTTCAGAGCTGATTGGGGTGGTTCTGGACGCTCCCTGTCCCCAGTCTTGGTGGGGAGGCTTTTGTGGAGCTGTGGAAGGTCACCCCAGTCTTGGTTCCAGCTGACTCCTGGTGGTCTGCACGCCTTTTGTTAGGGTCTCAGGACACACTGAGATGGAAAAGGAGATTTGAGCTGCAAGGGTGGTGAGTGAGGGTGGTGGACACAGGCCTGTCCAGGTGACAGGGACCAGGAACACCAAGACCGCTCCCCCAACGGGGAACATACAAGGGTGTGTGTGTGTGTGTGTGAACTCATTAAGACAATGGCTGTGTGTCTGGCACAAACAGGCTCCCAGGGAGGGGGGCTCATCTGAATCGATATAAAGAGGAGGGGATGCTCCTCCAGGGAGTTTGAAAAGGCTGCATAGTTCCAGAGCTCAGAGGATTGACTGTGGAAGCTGCGGCATGCATCTTGCCAGGCCCAGGCTGGTGCAGCTGCCCACTCTCCAACCCCGCCTCAGCCTCTCCTGTGATCCCTGGCACAGCGTGCAAAGTCCAGGGTCTTCCGGACATCCATCTCTTAGCCCTTTGCCAGGGACCCTTTCTGGTCCATCCTCTTAGTGACTCCTCCTTCACACTCACTGGTATCTCTTCCTTTCTCCTACTCCATAGAGGAAACTTCCACCTATTGTGAAACACAGGTAGGAACTGTGGGTCTGGGCAGGGCCAGAGCTGGGGGCTCCCTCACCAGAGCCTGGGAGGAACGTGTGACTTGTATCCTGGGTTGTTCAGGTTGGATGGTTTCTTGCAGCTTGATTTCTGAGTCTTAAGATGACCCAGCCAGGAAAAGTGGCCCCGTGGCCCCAGGCTGGACCATACTGCTGACGCTTCCCCGTTTGGGACAAGGAAGGTGACCTTGTGCCAGCTGGGCTCTTGGTTCTCTGGAAGTATATATATTTTAAACTTGGAAGCTGTCCAGTTAGTATTTTTTCCCCCCAGCACATTCTTTGAGTACTGGAAGTAGGTTCTTTGACTAGATGGAAATCAGTCGACAACCCTGGGATTGGGGGCTCAAGGAATGACTCTAAGGGACCTGGGTACCCCTCCCCCCACCATGGCATTCCTCAATCGTCTCCACTTCCCCCCCCCCCCTTCCTGCTGTAGCAGCTCAGGAACGAGAAGAAATAAAATCCCGTCCTGAGTTAATGCTGGTATATTTCATTTGGTTATAGGATGGTTTTACAGTGAACATCACTAATGCGGGCGTAGTTTATGGCTTTTCTCTGTGTTATCGTAGTAACTGGATTCATGGGTTCATGGTTTTTCTTTTCTACTTTCGTTTACCCCCTACTCCATACCCTTTATAAGAGATGTTCTGAGTCCTGGCCCCCACACCATCTTTCCTTTCCCCTCTAAAGAAGAGGAGGCTAAGCTTTTTGGGCATCCGGGTTGAATGAGGGGATTAGGGGTGCTCCTGCCCAGCTGTGTTTTTGGGGGGAGGGACGAGGTGGGGCTGGTGGCCCCTCACAGAAGACTCGGGTAGAAAACCCGGCCATTCCTCAAGGAGGAATTGGCACCACCCTCAGGATGAGCCGGTGTGGGTGGGCTTGCTAAAGGGGTCTTACGGAAACTTCTGGAATGGCTGGAAGCCAGGTGGTGCTTTGATGAAGACTGTTCCGTGCTCAAAGTTCAGGAAAGAGTGTGAATATAATTAAAACATTGTAACCTTGTGATGTTCTGAAGCAGGTAAATTTTACATATCAGCTGCGGTGTGCTTAGGTATCCATTAGAGCCCTTGACAGCTTGACTCACCTAAATGTGCTATCATTTAACAATGTGTCAAAATCCCCCTTTCTACCTGTGACAGCCGTAAATAAGCTATCAGCCTTGTTGGTGATTCCTAACTTTGGAAACTTCCCGACAGCCTGGAATCGCTGTCTGTCGGAATGGGGAGGCAACAGAAAGGGCTTGGTGTGCCACGACAGGCCAGCATGTGTGTGTGTGGGACTAAACGGGGGGGGGGGTACGGGGGGCAGGTATATGGCAATCAGAGGAACCTTCCAGAAACATCTCAAGGTGAAGCCCAAACCCAGGATGCTTTCAGTAAGTCCAGCCGACTGGTTAGCCATCCCATCTGCCTTCCTGGTTTCTGATACCTCAGGGCAGGAGTCCTTCCATCAGAAAGATGGGAAACAGAGGTTGAACTTGTATTTAAGGATCCCAGCCATTGTTTCTGGGCATTACCCCCTCCCTCCAACTCCCTGTTGGAGTGCTGGACATGAACAGAATTGGTCTGCCCTCCACCCCTCAGCTGTGTGTGTGTGTGTGTGTGTGTGTGTGTGTGTGATCTTGGGGTTTCATTTTAGGAGATGAACACTGTTCGAGGAGCCGGCTGAGCACTTTGGTGTCTGGGTGGCCTGCACAAAGCTGGTCTCATGGATACGGGGTGGTGTGTGTGTGTGTGTGGGGGGGGGGATGTCTGCACAGGCACACAAATAAAATAATTGGCTCCCACCATTTCCATCTCCCTTTCTCCTTTTCTTTTAAGGTATCCATTAGAAGAGGGTCCTCTCCTCAAACTTGACATTCTGTGAGGTAACCCTTCTTCCGGCAGATGGTGTCTTACATGTGAGCCACCTTAGGTGCTCTAAATTTGGGCCTGGTTGATGATAGTCGGGGGCTGCCCAGAAACTGTGGGTTTGTGTGCCTTTTTTTGTGCAGGGGGATCAACTGCCAGCTGGTTCCTGGGCACCTGGTGCTGAGACAGGGCCTGGCACAGGTCAGGCTTAGGCGGGGTATGCCTAAGGTACCTTTTTTGTTTTTAATTTTTATTATTATTATTATTTTTACCTATTTAGGTTTTTTTTTTTTTTTTTTTGAGACAGCTGACTAGCCCTGGCTTACCTCAAACTCTGACTCCTGCCTTAGCTTCTCAAGTGCTAGCACCACAGGCAAACCTGTATCAGTCTGCTTTTGACCCTGGCCTTGGAACCTGTGTCTTTTAGGGGTGTAGGGGTGGAGGTCAGCCAGTACCCCAGATCTCCCAGATGATTGAACTTCTGTGTAGGGAGGCTGAGGTAGAGATGGAGGGTGTGGGCTCACGCTGGACCAGTTCTGATGGCTGAGTCCCACCTTGAGCCCTGCTGTGACTGATGTAGTTGGTGACGGTGGGGGCTGTGGACCCATTAAGCAATTATGGTTTGGGAATAAGGAATTCTCAGAATGGAGTTCAGTGTATGCGGAGCCTCCCTGACTCTCTGGCAGTGTTTTGTAAATCGTGAGTGGTATTTTCTTTTTATGTTGCATACACTAAACTTTGAATGCCTCCGTTTCGGCAAATACAATGTGACCTCCCCCACTCCATCTCTCTCCCTCACTCTTCCCCTCCAGCACGCAGAACCTACTCCCACCCTACCCCATGGCCTTGGCACGTGTATTTTCCCTGCCTGGAATGTCTTCCCGACTTTCCATGGCCTCCGTGGTCCCCAGTCTCAATAATCACCATGACTTCCCCATTTTGTGTATGCGCCTGTGTGTGTGTGTGTGTGTGTGTGTGTGTGTGCAGGTTCACGTGGATGTGTGTGGCGGCTGGTGGTTAGCATCAGATGTCTTCCTCAGTTGCCAGCCATCTGATTTTTGAGGCAGGATGTGCGTAGTCAGTGGACATAGCCTAGATTCTCGTGTGTGTGTGTGTGTGTGTGTGTGTGTGTGTGTGTGTGTGTGTATGTGTGTGTGTGTGTGTTCCTGGCTGGCCTGGGACTTGCTCTGTAGACCAGGATGGCTTTGAACTCAGAGATCCACCTGCTTCTGCCTCCCAAGTGCTGGGACTAAAGGCATGCAATACCCCTCTCCCCCACATGCCCTCCCCCAGGCACCCCCGTAAGTGTTTTACTATGCAGAGATATACCCAGGGTTTCTAGGTACCTTGCATTTCCCCAATGTTTGAACTCAGAACTTTCTGGGTGTGGTGGCTCTACACATCCTAAGTAGCAGTGGTCTGCCACCAAATGTGACCACTGTCTTTCACAAAAGGCTCAGGATAATCACATACTTTGAGGTCCCTGGTGTACCCATCTGGAGCCTTAGCCAATGAAAATTGAACAGGCATGGCTGGACGTAGCCACTATGAACAAAGATGTGTGGCTAGCCATTTGTCACAGGTCAATAAAACTTTATTCACACGAGCAGGTAGTGCTAGCCCTGGGTTGGCCTGGAGGCTGAGATGTCTGCCCTATAGGGGATCGAGCCATCCCTGGCTTTTCCCTTTTCAAGTACGAGTGCATGGCCTCTGTTTTAAGATGGAAGCCCGACTATCCAGGATGGTGACAGGTTCCCAACCTGGCTCGGAATTTCATCCTCATCTCACCTGTCAGCTGTGTGACCTTGAGCGGTGACTTAGCCTCTCTGTGCCTTTCTCTCTCTTTCAGTGGGACTGTTAGTATTCTCCTACTACACGGAGTACGGCGGTGTTCAGCAGAGCGTGGGGCGTGCGATCATGCTTTGTAAGTGCCTCGTTCCTTCTTAGGTATTTTTAGAGGGTGTGGGAGCGGCAGCCAGAACCTGCTGGCCTGCCTGCCTGGCTGTCTTAAGGCTTTTTGGGTGTTGCAGTATGTCTTCCCAGTCTCATGCAGACTGCCTGCAGAGGCAACAGAGGTTGTAGCATGGAGCCCTTGTCTGACCACAGATGCATCTGTCTGTCTGTCTGTCTGTCTGTGTGGAAGGGTCAGGATGTGAACTTTCTCCCGAAAGTGGTTGGCATTTAGAACACGGGAGATTTTTTTCACTCAGAAACGCAGCGGCTTCTGTTCTCTGGGGATGAGGGGCTTCGAGTGTTGGGTGGGAACCACTAGGAAGGGATGAGATAGATCTGGGAAGGGTGTTCCGAGCTGAAGGAACAGCCAGCACAAAAGGTCAAAGGATCAGGAATCGACAGCTAGGCGTTGGGGGTAGGTCAAGGTCACTGGCTATCTAGGTTACCATATCCAGGTTGCTTAGCTGCCTTACCTAACATCAGAAAAGGCCTCTTCTAGGAGTGCCACGGCTGCTGGTGGTTCTGTTGAGAGAGACACTCGTGGTACAGAGTCAAGTGGTCCCAAGGCTGCCTGCTCAGACCCCCTCCCACCCCCACCGTGTCTCTGCCATCCTCTAGACAAACCAAATTGCAGTTCCCGGATATGTGTCCGTCATTAAAAAGAAAGACAGGATAAAAAAAATCAATCCCCAGGCGCTCTGGTCTGAGTTGGTTGTCTGCCCAGGGTGCTTGGAGCCCAGCGGTGTTTAAGACTGTGCGAGCCGCGGCTGTCAGTCAAACTGAACAGGACCAAGGGCTCCCTTGGAGAGCTGAACTGGCCAGTCTAGCCGGCTGCTTAGGTGTGGGTGCCGTGGCTGGGGAGACCACAGAGATTACCCGGCTCTCCTCGGTGAGGCAGATATCCCTGAAAGAACTGTCACCCAGCAGTTTGTCTCAGTCCCCACTGTCTCTCGTGAGCGCCTAGGGGATCGGTGGGATGTGTGGGGCTCAAGTTCTCTGTCTGCTCTTTATCAGCAGCATGACCCGGGTTGAGTCACTTAACCTCTCTGAGCCATGGCTCCTCATCTATAGAGTGTGGATACCAGTCGGATCCCTCAGACTGAGGCAATACACCCAAGAGCTGGGAGCCCAGCACAGAGAAGCACTAGAGAGAGCTGAAATTTATAACTGCTATTGTGTTACTCCATAGACGTGAGCGTACCACTCATGGGGACACTAATAACGATAATTAGTAATTATATAAACAATAGAATAACAACATAATTAAGATAGCTTGTAAACGATGTGGTAGAGGATGCAGATATTACGTCGATGTTAGCAGGAAGGCCAGATGCCAGGGAACTGTGAGGCGACAGGACAGGCCAGAAGGCGGACACATACATCTGGGCTCTGATCTGGTCACCAGATGTTGGAAAGGTGACCAAGGTGTCATCTGAACCTGGCTTCCTGGAAACCGTGAGTCTTCAAGGGGGAATCCAAAGGCCACGGGCAGTGACCACTCACTAAAGTGGGAACAGGGTGTGCAAAGGCCCCACTGGGCAGAGAGCACACAGACACACAGACAGACAGACACACACACACACATGCACACACATGTAAATAACACAGAACCAGAGGAGGACAGTTTTACCAACTGTTCAACACCAGAAAAGCCTTGACAACTTTATTTTTTTAAACAGTTAACTCGATTTCCCCACCCCCACCCCCACCCCCTTTTTAATCTTGTGACCGTACATGGCGCTGCCAGGGTTCAAGTCCCAGCTATTCGCTCACAACCCGTGTGTCCTTGGGCAACTGCTTTCTTGCGTGAGGCAGGTGGGCATGTCAGTAGTTTGCTGCTGCTCAGGGCTGCAAGGCCGTGCCTTGTAGGACTCTGGCTTTAGCATAGGTGACGGACCCTAGCACTGTCCCTGGAATTCCAGGCCCTGGCCTCTGCGGTGAGCCGCGGGGCAGCTGAGATGGGCCCAGCGTGTTTTCTATGCTATGTACCCCATCTCTATGTGTGCTTCCTGGAGACAGCAGACAAGAAAGTGAGGTCACCTGCCTACGGCTCCCACTCCCTCAGGACACCCTGTAAGGTGTCCGTCAAATCTCCAGGGAGCTGTCGCTGTCCGTGTGCCCTGTGGTCTGGCCTTACTTGGTCCACAAGCCTGGTACAATTCAGCTTTCCTCTTTGAACCTCTTCCTCTTGCTTCCTGCCTTCCCCCGTATCTGGCATCTTCACTGTTTTTTGAGAGCACCCAGCCCATTTCAACCCCAGGGCCTTTGCACTTACCGTTTGACCTGTCCCTTCCAGAGCTCCCTCCTTGGCCTTGCTGACCTCTGCTTATTTATTTATTTATTTAGCCCCCATTTAGACAGACCCTCATCTTTTCTGAAATACTCCAACTCTGCTCGCACTGATTTGATCGTGCCTTCCTTCATTCCTACATTCACTCCTTTTTCCTTCTCTGCGCCTCCCCTCAGAGAGTCGTGTCGGAGCACTTGAGCTAATAGACACCATACAGCCTCAGGCCACTGGTGAGCCTGGTTTATCTTTAGCTTTGTGCATCTTGCTTTAGAAACTGGTGACCCCAATTCCGAGCCTGGGCGGTGACCCCCTTCTAATTAATGTGTCTGTGAATTAATTTCTGGTGGCCGTGGGCCACCCGTGATGGTTTTCGAGCCCCTGGGCAGGGAGGCTTGGGGGCAAGCTCTCTGCCTCAGTTTCTTTATCTGTAGGATGGGTATTAGATCCAGCCCCCTCCTCCTGGGATGTGAGATGAAGCACAGAGGTCCTTGGCCACAGCCTGGAGCCAGCTTGTTGCTCAGCACCCACCCCAGCCTTGGCATGTCTTGCTCCTGTCTCTCTCACTTTGGGCCTCTCGATTAGCTCAGAAGCGTCAAGCCTAGTTGGAGATGGCTGTTCCGACGTCAGATGAGAGGAGGCACTAAGTTCTGCGAAGGCACAGGTGTGCCCCACGGCTTCCTCTCATCCATCGGGACCAGGGCTTTCCTCCTTGGCCCACTGAGAGCCAGCATCCAGAGATGAAGCTTCCTAGGTTTGGGGAGGTCAGAGTTCACCCTTGGGGGAGGGGAGTCCCCATGCAGCTTGGTTCTTGTGTCTCTCTTCCAGCCCTTGGCTCACATCGCTCTGTGAATTGGAAGGTCCTGTCAGTTCTCATTTTTGCTCAGTCCGAGGCCACAGCTCCCTCAGGTGTGTTGTCAGGGCTGCAGCCCAGGGCCTGCTGGCCTCTGTGAGCCTTTGATCCACTATGGCCAGAGGTACCAGGGCTGAGCCCAGCCACCCATCCCTGGCAGGCCGGCTTGCACTTGCCATGTTTGCCTTGCCCCTCCCTCCCTCTCTCTCCTCCCCTCCTCCCCTCCCTCCCCTTTTCTTCCTCCTCCTTCTTTTTAAAGTAAGGTCTCATGTAGTCCAAGCTGTTCCCAAACTTGCTATGTAGCCAAGGACGTCCTTTAACTTCCGATCTTCCTGCCTCTTTCTCCCTGGTGTGGGAGCATGTGCCCACCACCCCTGGTTTGTGTGGAGGTGGTGGGGTGCGGACCCAGGGCCTTATGGGCAAGCACTGTACCAACTGAGCCAAGCCTGTAGCCCTCTTCACACAGCCTGCCATCAGCTGCTCTAGAAAGTGATCCTGGCCAGCAGAACAGCCCAGGCAGTTGAAGCTTAGTGACTCTAGAGCAGCCGTTCCCAACCTATGGGTTATAACCCTTTCACAGGGGTGGCCTAAGACCATGGCAAAACATAGATACTTACATTGCGACTTGTAACAGTAGCAAAATAACAGTTATAAAGTAGCAATGAAAATAATGTTACCACAACATGAACCTTATTAAAGGGTCACAGTGTTAAGAGGGTAGAGAGACCCTCTGCTCTAGAACATTCTCACATTCCAGTGTCTGGATGGACAGCAAGCTCTAACCACTGTTCTGCCCACCCTCCCACCAGTGAGGGACTGCGTGGCGCCCCAGTCCTGTGGCCTGTGTTCCACAAGATGAAATTCCGGGCTGGCCTGATAATAAGCAGCTATTGATTCCTGCTGTGGTCGTTATCAAGATTTATTTAGTCAATATGGCCTCCCCGCTCAATAAATCGTGTCGTTGATAAAGAAGGAAGGAGACAGACTTGTAGGCTGTATTAAAAAAGTTTTTCAGATTTTCTTTTAACAGCTGGCTCCATCCCCCATCCTTCCCAAGTGGAGTCTGTAGCCACAGCACCTGCTGGTGAACCTGACTCTCGTGGGTTTGACGTTATCATTTTCCTTCTGGGATCTGGTTCAATCCATCCCGCCAGCACTTCGCCGTCTTTGAGGGCTGACAGTGCAGTTACCTTAGACGATAGATGGAGACTCTGAAGTCCAGTGTGGTCCACATGCCCAAGGTCATTAGGACTCCATCCGAGACAGTCTGGCTGGGGTGTTGGCTCAGAATCTGTCTTTTGTGCAGTAACTGGCAAACTGTGTGTGAACTAGGTGCTGTGAGCAGGCAGTAGGGCTGGGAGGAGGCCGCGGGGTGCAGGCCAAATTGATGCTTACGTTCAGAGGAGGAGGGTGTGTTGCAATCTGATGCGGGCGACTGTCCACTCAGGGTGGTGATGGAGGCAGCCCCGTGTGGCTGAGGCTCAAGCCTCGAGAAGTACTTGATTGGGCAGAGGAGAACGCTTACCCATGGGCAACTCGCTGCCCTGGGGTGGGTGGACCACACCACACTGCCAGCCTGAGGGGTTGAATGCGAACGGTCCTCCGAAGGCTCACGTGTGTGGTCAGTCCTCAGCTGGTGGCTCTCCTGCTCAGGAGGTTGGAGAACCTCTGTGAGTCCAGGCACGGGAGAGGAGGGTCACTGAGGGCTGTGGGTCTTGAGGGTTAGGAGTCTGGCTCCAATGTCTGTCCACCTTTCCCCTGAGATGTGAGGAAGTCAAGTCCCCTGTAATGGTGAGGCCGTCTGCCACTGTGCATTCCCCCGTATTACTGACTGTGCTCATCCAGAGTAGCCCTTCCTCCTTCAAGCTGCCCATCAGGTATTTGGTTAGAGTGAGGAAGCAGCAGCACAAGGGTGGATTTGTGGTGGAGGCTAGCCCCATTTTTCTGTTCTCCAAGAAAGGCAAGAAGTGGCCGCCCCTTCTGCTTAACCGCCTTCTGGAATGTCTCTTCATACCATTTCTGTCCCTATCTCGTCCGCCCACTCTGCTGCTACTTCTAGCTCCACCTCTTCACAAGGTCCCCCGCCCCCAACCCCCACATGTCTTCGAGGTCCCCACTCCCCCCTCTTCCCCTCCCACCTCTTGATGTCACTTCCTGTTTATATTTCAGGCCCATCACTCTCTGGTGGCCTCTAAGTTGTGGATCCCTCTCAGTGTCTCTTCCCTTTGTCCCCTGGGTTACTTGTCATATCCACCCCTCTTCCCAGTGGACTCTCTGTTCTCCACCTCTGCCTACCAAATCTCCCAACTTGGCAGCTTTCGTTACACAGCATTCAAAATCTATTTATCAATATCTTAAAAAATTTCTTCTTCTTCTTTCCTCTTCCTCTTCCTTTAACATTTATTTACTTAATTTTATCTGTATGTTTTACCCGCATGCATGGTGCCCGTGGAGGCCAGAAGAGGGTGTCGGATCCTTTGGAACTGGATTCTCAGGGTCGTGAGCTTCAACCTTTTAAAACACCACGTACAACCTTCCGTGCTCGCTGGGATCCAAACCAAGGTCCTCTGCAAGAGAGCCAGTGCTCTTCACCACTGAGCTGCCTCTCCAGCCCCTATGGAGACTTTCTGACCATGTGTGGTAAAGACGTCTCTAGCTCCAGATGACCAGAATTGAGTTCTTCTCCCCCGGAGCTTCCCCTGGGGGACCCCTCAGATCCACAAGACAGGAGCTGTTGGCTCCTTGTCTCTGCCTTCGCTCCTCCTGTCAATCATACAGTCAAGGGGGTTCACTTCCCACTTCTCAATTCTCTCCTCCCTTCTCCATCATTGGCAACTGGCCTGAGTTCCGGTCGTCTCTCCTGGACTTGGCTTGCCCAGTTCGTTTTCTGGACTGCCTTTGCCTTCCCTCATGTACTCACACAATGGGGTGCTTATAGCTCTGGTAAGAACCAGCTCCTCCCAGTTTTTGAGGCCCCGTCCTCAGGAATGACTGACTGTTCAGCCTCCACGCGCCACTTTCTGCCCTCAGGGTTTGTAGCGTTGTTGAAGTTGTGCCTCCTGCATCGATGTCTCCAGCTATTGTTGTTTGGTTGTCTGTTTCTCATTTTTGCTTGGTTGTTCGTTTATTAGGTGCCTGTAAGTTTATAATGATTATGCCTTCCTGGTAGTTAGCCCTTTCTTCCATTAGCAGATCTTTCATTCTCTAGTCATAGAAAAAGGTTTTTTAAAAGTTTATTCTGTTTCCTGTTTGAAACCTCTTTTAAAATTTGTGTGGGTCTCTCTCTCTCTCTCTCTCTGTACATGCACATGGGCATGCACATATTTGTGCACGTGCATATGATTCCCTTGGAGACCAGAAGTGGGTGCTGGACTCCCAGAGAGATTTATAAGCAATCATGAGCTGTCATGTGGGTACTGGAACTGAGTTCGGGTCCTCTGCAAGAACAGGACATGTTTTTTAAACTGCAGAGCCATCTCTGCAGACCCCATTTAATACCTCTTTGTGGCACTTTCTACTTTTACTCTACTTGTATCTTTGACTCTAAAATGTCTACTGTATATCATCTGCAGTTTTTAATCTGGTCTGAAATCCTTTGCCTTTTGATTGGGTTGTTTAACCCACTCATACTTAGTGTGTTGTGGATGTACCAGAGCTTGTATTTGCCGTTTTTCCTTTTTGCTTTCGGTATGTCCGGTGTCTGCTCTGTTCCTCCTGTCTTTTACTGTTTCCTTGAGAATTTCCTAATGTAGCATTTTAGTTTAATGATTTGTTTTAATTGTTTGGTTGTCTTAGTGGTTACATGTGGTTTGGTTTGCTATATTCATTTTAGTTCATCAGATTCCGGCTCGGGTTTACCGCTGTTTGATTCCTTCATGTCCCAGTTCCTGCACATTCTTGGTAAGTTCTCTAACACTGAGCCCAGTCCCGGGCTTCTCTCCTACGCCTGATTCTCAGCCACATTCCTTGTTCTTTCCACACTCTAGCCACAGGCCTCTGGCAGATCCTCCTGGCATATTGACACACCCTCTGCACTGCGACACACTTTTCTTTCTCCCCCAGCCCCGTTCACCCCTTCTTTCCCTCTAGTGCTTGCAAAATTGGTTTACCAGGGACCTGTCCTGTGAGTGTCTTGTCCCTGCTCACTTCCTGTCCACAGCGCAGCGAAGCTCTTCCACCACATGTTCCCATGGCTGGGGTGCTCTGCAGGCACGTGGGGTGAATGGAACCCTCTGAAACCATGAGCTGAAACAATCCTCCTCGCCCTTCAGTAGCTTGGTGACATTGGTCACAGTGATGAAAAAAATAACAAAAATGGTGGGCTGCTGCTGATTAAGCCTTACCCCCCCCCCCCTGCCGTGGACTCCTGTCTCCTTCAAGATTGGATTTCTCTTGTATCTCATGTGGCTCTGAAGTCACACGCTCTAGGGATCCGCTGTGGCAGTTCTGTGACTATGTGGAGCTGATTTTGCCTTTGTTTTTGTTTTGTTTTGTTGTTTGGCCTCAGTGTAGCCTGTCTGGAAAATGGGCAGGATTTACATCACCACAGATGGAAGAGGTGCAGAAAAAATCTGGTTTTTGAAAATGTATATAAAATATGTATTTTAAATTACGTTTGTATGTGTGTGTGCACTTGCATGTGTGTGCATGTGGGCATGTGTGAATATGTGCTCATGCCACAATACAAATGCAAACAACAACTTGCAAGGGATCAGCTCTCATATTCTTCCATGTGTGTCCTGGGAATTGAACTCAGGTCATGAGGCTTGGCAGCAAGCACCATTATCCCCCCAAGCCCTCTTGCCAGCTCCTACATATTAGCTTTTATTTTGTTTATTTGGATTTAATGAGTGGTTAAACACTCAGTGCTTCCTAAATGCCCCCACTCAAGTGTTTTTTATTCCCTCAGCAGCACTATGATGTAGACATTGTTAATCTCCCCCGTTTTCAGACGAGGCAGCTGGTCTCAGAAAGGTCAAGGAACTTGCCTTAAGCCACACAGCAAAGACTGGCAGTCTGAGTGCAGAGTCTGCATGTGTAGGCTTGCTTACCTGTTATTGTAGAAACTGGGAAGTGGCTACTGTTTGTCTAGCCGCCTCTTTCCTCTGCTCAAGCCAGTGTGTGTGGTGTCTTACACAAGAGTATGCAGCCCACTGAAAGCAGGAGGGGGAAGCTGGGGCAAGCGTCTCTACAAGTGGGTACCACCTGAGCCTCTGAGTCAGGGGATATTGTGTCCTTTTCCTGTCCCATTACCAGCTGAGGCCACTGGACTCCGATCCCTCAGGCCAGCAGTCTGGAGCCTCTCCAAGCCATCCTGGCCCTTAGAGGAAGTTCTCTGCGGCCTCCATGAGCGAGGGAGTTGGTCCCACGGCTTGTGCCCTACTTTGAGAACTAAGCTCTGGAAATGAATCCTTTGGAGCGGGAGCGGGAGCAGGGCAGGGCTCTGCAGAGGCTGCTGCAATGTGGGGCCCCAGAGTTCCGGGAGGAACAGGGGGTCAACTGCCTTGCTGCCAACGTGCGGAGTCCCAAGGGAGGCAGCCACTCTTCCCTCTGTCTCAGATGCCCCCTCACACCCTGTCCAGGTGGTGCCCTGGGTGGATGGGCCAGCCACAGTCGACTGCAAGGAAGTGTCCTTAGCTGAGGCCACTCCCTCTCTAGGGGACCTCAATGTGTTGACCTGAGACAGCCTGCAGGCAGCGCAGTCAGCTCTCTCTCTCTCTCTCTCTCTCTCTCTCTCTCTCTCTCTCTCTCTCTCTCTCTGTGTGTGTGTGTGTGTGTGTGTGTGTGCTTTGTCTTCTGCCCATTGTTTTCAGGGCCCTTGGCTAGACCCTGCACTGTGTCTTCTTGTGCTTCTGTGGCACACTGGTGGCGAATGATGCTTTTTTTGGGAATAGTGTTTCTTTTCAAGGTGGTCAGTGAAGCAAGGAAGAGTGGGATGAAGCAGATCTTGCATCTCTGAAGATGTATCAGTCAGCCATCGCTGTGTAACAAGATGCCCAAGAATAATTGTAGATGCTTGGGGTCTGTCAGTCAGGGATGAGGGTAAAATTCAGTTGAAGTGGCCATCACCAGTCTGTGACAGCCGGTATCAGCCGGAAGTGACAGGATGCCTTATATTTTGGCTGATGCCGGATGCCAGATGAGCCTCACCAGTCCGCAGTACTACCATGTAGCCTGCCCTGTTGCTTTCTTCTCACGGAGCAGTGGCTGGGAGCAGAGAAAAAGGTGGAAATTTGGCTTTCATTATCTAGGCTTGGACAATGGTTGTCAAGTCTTCAAGTTTGCCTCAAGCAATAGTCAGTCCAAAAGGAAAGGTCTAGAGTTCACTCCTCAGTGGGAGGAGTGTCAGTCATGTTCCATGAAGACCTAGGGAAGGGAGAGCCGTGGTGGCCAGCATCTTGGAAAAAGATCTTTTCTGTAGAAAGGCTGGTGCTGATTCATACCGGTCAGGTCCAAGTGTGGCAGAAGGTGGCCAAGGGAGACAGGAGGTGAGCTAGGTTGTGTGGAATGGCTAGAAGTAACAGGAAGTGGCCAGGTAGGAAGCAGGACGGGAGAGCCCATGAGGAGAGGGAATGTGATGAGAAATGACCAAATAGGAAGTGTGACAGAGATTATGTGAAGGGAATGAGTATGACAGGAGGGTATGGGGGGAAAATGAGTGTGACAGGGATTATATGAGGGGAATGGATGTGAGACAGGATTGTGTGAGGTGAGTGTGACAGAAGTATGTGAGGGGAATGGGTGTGACAGGGATTGTGTGGGGGAATGAGTGTGACAGTGTGTGAGGGGAATGGGTGTGACAGGGATTGTGTGAGGGGAATGAATGTGACAGTGTGTGAGGGGGAATGGGTGTGACAGGATTGTGTGAGGGGAATGAGTGTGACAGTATGGGAGGGGAATGGGTGTGACAGGATTGTGTGAGGGGAATGAGTGTGACAGGAGTGTGTGAGGGAGATGGGTGTGACAGGATTGTGTGAGGGGAATGAGTGTGTCAGGAGTGTGAGGGGAAAGGGTGTAACAGGTAAGGGTGAAATGAAAGTCACAGGAAGTGGCTAAGAGGTCAGTTTGGCTTTGCCGCAGTCTGCCATGATGGCACAAACGACGTAACGGAGATGCTGAGGGCACCATCACTTCACTCTCTGGACTGACCCCATGAGTGCCTTGGTGTGGCTGACCAGTTCTCACGTGGGGAGCCAGGCCTCATCCAGCTGCCCAGAACCCCTACCTTGGCCGTCTTCCGCTGCCTCTTCTCTCTGTTCCTGTGGGTCTTGGTACCCCCACTCCCACAGCAGCCCCCCTTCTTCTCAAAAGCTCGACTCCCACCTCAGCAGCCTGGAAACCCTCCAACTACCACACTTCTCTTCAAATAAAAGCAGCTAATTAACATTATTCTTTAATTATTGCCTTTATCAACAAGGGGTCTGATTGCTCCAGCAGGGTAGTCGCTTCCCCTTAAACTACTCAAGCGAACGCTTCGGTTCCTGGTGCTTTTGAAATGAATTTGATGTCATCTGCCCAGAGTCACTTAATGGGGACGCCTGGGTAATGACTGAACGCACTAACTCCGTTAGCAGCCCTGGAAGCATGTAATTTGGCCCCTCAGGCAACCGCACTTTGAAAATCTCTGGATAGTTTTGAACTCTCTGTTCTTAATTAAATATGCAATTTTTCACGGTAACCAGGTTAATTCTTTTGTGTTGTGTTGTAATACTGTTAGGAATTTTCATAGTTCTTATTAAACATTATTCAGGCATTGTGAATTCCATAATTAAAAAAAATGAAAAGAACAAAGCTTGATCCCTCCTTTCTTTTTTTTCCCTGGCTAATTTATCAAATGAATTTTGCAAATTTTTCTTTCTGTCCCCAGACAGTGTGGCAAGTGTTTTAAAGGGGAAGGATTTAATTGCCCTGTAGGGAATGGCTGGTTATGAAGGATTTGGCTGTTTGATTAGTAAACCCAGTTGGGACCGGTCTAATACTCCATGATCTTAAAAATTGTCTGATTGCACCCTCTCGGAGGAGCCTCGCTGCTCGCTCCCGCCCGGCCGCCCCTCACAAGTTTGATTATGAAGCGGTAGGGAAGAGGAGGAACGGTCGGGTTGACTTTACTTTAAATTGAGAATCTTGGGAGCTTTTTGGCCCCCATCCCCCCTGGCTGAGGAGGGAACAGGAGAGACAAAGACAGAGACACAGAAACACACAAATGAGGGCGGGGGTATGTGGAACACACAGACAGACAGACAGACAGATAGGCAGGCAGAGACAGTGATAGATGGACACACAGACACCAAGACCGAATGATTCTCAGATCTCAGGTTCCGTGAAAGATGGAGGGTGGGGTCTGTACCCTTGCTGCTGATGACACCCCTCCCCCCAGCCCCCACCTCCTCCCCACAGCAAGCTAGCTGGGGAGGCAGCTCCTAACTGAGGAAGCTCTGCTCTGCAGGGAGGGGAGGGAAGACCCACTTCCATTCTGGGATTGGGACCTGTTCCCAAAACTTGCAGCCTGCCCTACTCTAAGCGCACTGTTGGCAAAAGGGACAGAAGCCCTAACTGCCTGTAAGTGGGATGGGCCTCCCGGGGTAGAGGGGCAAAGGGTCCGGCAGGGAAAGCCAGACCCTTGCCATGCTGAGCCATGGGACCTTTGGTTTCCAGAGAGGCCACCTGCTTTTTGCCTCAGTCTTCCCCATCTGTGGAATGGGGATGATGACTCCTAGCCCTTTCTTGCTCTCCTGTCCCTCCCAAATCTGTGTTCACACAAGCACACATGTGTCCAAGCCCATGAGTGCACACATATGCACACAGGTGTATGTGCACACATACACAACCCCAGGAGGCCGGCACAGGGCTGCCTGCAGTGCCTCTGCCCTGGTCTGTCTATTTTTATCCCTGTTCCAGTCATTGGGGACAAAGAGAAGCGGAGGAAGATTTCTGGGATTTGGGGCAAGGAGGGGGAGGTACAGGCCATGGGAGGATTTGGGGGAAATTGTACAGCTTCAAGGAATGAAGGAACATCTATACGAGGCGTCAAATACAGAGGAGGAGGCACGACACAGAAGCGAGGCTTGGAGGTCTGCTCTCTCTGGTCCGGTCCATTTCCTGTGCCCACCGTGTTCCGTGAGACTATCCATTCCTGTCCAGTCTTTCACTGAGCAACTGCGGCTGTTGTTGGTTTTGTGTACATCGCACTGGTTAGAGCAGGTTTTCCTAGCTAGGGCCCTTTCGGCCCTCTTCCGCTGTCCCCGCCCTCTGCCCCGCCCAGGGCTCAGGCGTCTTTGCCTTGTTCTATTAAGAGGGCTGGAGGCTCTTGTGGTCCAAAGCCTGGTGGTAGAGGCAGGTGTGACCCACTCTGGGCCCGTTTGCATCAGATTGGGGACAGTGGAGTGAATTTGATACAGGACCTGCATACAGTAGGCACTCTGTAAGTGCTAGAAGTATGGTACTCATGCTGGTTGATCCTCCTGTGTCCCCCAGGGTGCAGTGGGCACTCACCTGCTTCAGGAACATTGAGCTGCTTGTCTGCCTAGGCTGGTATGTGCATTTCTTTGGGGGGCTCTTGTATGTAATGCAGTCCCCCCAAAAGGAGCCCCGTGTATATTGCATATGAATATGCGTGCACACACAACTAAGGAGTGTTCATACAAGGCCGTTCCAGCGGACAGTCTCTCTTACCTTACTGTGATTAAAGATTTATCTCTGGCTGGAGAACACAGCACCCGGCAGTAGATAAAGTGATGTCATAGTGACATGAGAGGCCGAAGACTGCTCAGCCTAGAGGAAGCAGAGTGGGAGGGGCTAGGAAGCTGAGTGGGCGGGGCTAGGAAGCTGAGTGGGAGGGGCTAGGTGGCGATGACATCATTCCTTCACCTGATGAGGGGCCAGCAAGCTTTGCTTTGCATCTCCTCACTGCGAGGCAGCCAGCCACACACCAGGGACGCCCCCTCCACGCCCCCAGGCCCCCCCCCCCCCCCCCCCCCGTGATCAAAGTAGACTCGCTGTCTGCCTTCACGGAGCTGCGGGTCTCCATGCTGTTTAGAAATAAAATATCTGAAGAGACAACGGCCATGATTCAGATAATCACACATTTGAAAATGCATCCTATGCTGAGAGGGCTTGGGTGCAGGGTGAGCTAGGAAGGGTTTAAACTGGGATCAGATTTAGTCTTGGTGTCAGGGAAGAACTCCTGGAGTGACAGGCGATGTAGTAGGCCAGGGAATCGGCATGTGCAAAGGTCCTGGGGTGAGGAGACATGCCTGTAGTTGTAGGGAGGGGAAGGAAACTTGGTGTGGCTGGGTCCCCACTGGGAGGACCCTCAAATAGCCAAATACGGCTGGAAGGATGGACAGTCTGACTCTGATAAGACTGATTTCCAGGTCTGCTGAAGTCTGTATCCGGGACAGAAGGGGACAGCGTCTGCAGAAGTTAGAGGAATGGATAAGGGCTGGAGGATGCTGCGACTCAGAGCCTGGGGTGGGAGGAATGGCCAGTCAAGGATGCCGAGCCTCCATCTGGGAAGTTGAAAGATGCAGGGGGCCAACTCAGGGAACAGGCATGAAGCACCTTCCCTGCCCAGGTGGAGAGGGGTGGGGTGGCTTCTCCACAGACAACTATATACTTTCTCTTTCTTCCTGCCATTTATTATTCACTTAGGGGTTTGTAATAAAGGGAAAGATTTAAAAAAAAAATCCACCATTGCTTGAGGCACCTGACCCATGGGACCAAACATTTTATAGATGTGTATGTATGAAGTGTGCTCACGCTTCAGGCCTGGCCAGAATAGGATGTCCTACACTACTGAGGCTGGGGTACCTCCATCCATTGGGGTGAAGCTGGCATAGTAGTGCTGTGTCTTAGTTAGGGTTTTACTGCTGTGAACAGACACCATGACCAAGGCAGCTCTTATAAAGAACAACATTTAATTGGGGTGGCCTCACAGGTTCAGAGGTTCAGTCCATTATCAACAAGGGGGGGACATGGCAGCGTCCAGGTAGGCATGGTGCAGGAGGAGCTGAGAGTTTTCTATTTCGTCTGAAAGGCAAACAGAAGACGGGCTCCACTTAGCAAGGAGGAGGGTCTGAAAGCCCACCCTCACAGTGACACACTTCTCCAACAAGGCCACTTCTACTTCAAGGCCACACCTCCTTCAACAAGACCACACCTCCTAATAGTGCCACTTCCTGGGCCAAGTGTATACAGACCACCACAGGCAGCCATCTATAAGATGGTGGTACATCTCTGGTCTGCCCTGAGAACCAGCTTTTTGGACACAGTCAAACTGGGGCTGGATACTCTGTGCCAGCTGCTAGCTGGCTAGAAAGAATCCCTTATAAGTCGCTGGGGTTGGGTGATCTGGGGTACTTGGTGGTGGCCCCTGCATATGAGCATCACAGTCCCCCTAATATACTGATTCATGGTGGCATCTTGAGCTGCAGACCCGTGGCTGGCATCTAACGGCTCCCTCTGAACCCTCTGGACTGTTGATATGTACTGCCCATTTTTAAGAGTTGGGTAAATGTGTGTTTATGTCAGGATGTGTCCAGTATTGGCCACATTGGCATCAGGGAGGATCCGGGCAAGATGCTCTGGGACAGGGGAACACACACCTTTCTAGAAGGGGCCAGCTCAGCCCCAATGGCGTTGGAGACAGGCTTCTAACATGCAGGCTAGAGTTAGGAAGGGACCTGCCTCCAAAAGTCATGACAGAGGGCCTGGGGAGATGGCACGGCAGGACAAGCGTTTGTCACACAAGCACTCGGATCAGTGTTGGAGTCCCAAGTACTCATATAACAACCAAGACATCCCTGTGATCTCAGCTCTGGAGGTGTGCGGGCTTAGTGAGAAACCCTTTGCTTAAAAAGAAACAAATGATGGGGCAGAAAGATGGCTCAGTGGTTAAGAACCCTGACTGTCCTTTCAGAGGTCCTGAGTTCAATTCCCAGCATGTACACCCACATGGGAGCTCACAACTGTCTGTAGTTCCTGTTCCAGGGAATCTGACACTGTCTGTTTGTCTCTCTCTGTCTCTGTCTCTGTTTCTCTGTCTCTCTGTCTCTCTGTCTCTCTGTCTCTGTCTCTGTCTCTGTCTCTCTCTCTCTCTCTCTCTCTCTCTCACACACACACACACACACACACACACACGGTGGGTGCCTGGTGGTGGTGACACACACCTTTCATTCCAGTACTTGAGAGGCAGAGGCAGGTGGATATCTGTGAGTTCGAGGCCAGCCTAGTCTACAGAGTGAATTCCAGGACAGCCAGATGCACAGAGAAATTCTGTCTCAAAAAACCAATATGTAAATAGATAAACAAATAGCTGGAGAGAGTGGTTAAGTAAGAAAGCTGTCATTGACCCTCTCCCAGCCCCATTCTCACACACATAAACATGTATACACATATGTCACACACATAAATAAATAAAATAGAGGCAGGAAGAGCCTGGTGCTTCCAGGGGTGGGATGAGAAAAAACGACCCTGTATGTCACATGGTTGGTTCTGACAGTGGCTGGTCATTAGGTCGTTCCTTGTTATATTCCATGCTTTCTCAGTCACATGTTCCCTGTGGTAGGACAGCCGAGGGACTTTTGACAGGGTCTCTGTGGTGTCAACAAATGCAGGAAGTCTCGATGCAGAATGGCACACCATCTCTTCACCCTGACAGGCCTTGGACTTTTTTTTTTCCAGATTTATTTATTATATGTAAGTACACCATAGCTGTTTTCAGACACACCAGAAGAGGGCATCAGATCCCATTACAGATGGTTATGAGCCACCATGTGGTTGCTGGGATTTGAACTTAGGACCTTTGGAAGAGGAGTCAGTGCTCTTAACCACTGTGTCATCTCTCCAGTCCCTTGGATGTGTGTGTGTTTGTGTGTGTGTGTGTGTGTGTGTGTGTGTATGTATGTGTATATGAAGTTGAACAAGTGGAGAGACCCATCTCTGTGCCCGAATCTTTAAAGATTTCTCGATTTTATGGTATTTGTATGAGTGTTTTAGACGTATATGCATGTGCACCATATCTGTGCCTGGTGCCTGGTGCCTTAGAAGCCAGAAAGAGTGTCAGGTTCCCTAGAACTGGAGTTGTGACCCACCACCTCTGTCCTCTGCAAGCACATTGCTCTGAACTGCTGAGCCACCTCTCCAGTCTGAGTCTTACATTGCCATCATATGGGAAGGAGGGTCTGGGACATGGGAAGCGCTGGGCTCAGTGCTGGACACATAGTAGGTGTGCAATAACGGTCACTGCTATTGTCATTATGAGAGTAAAGAATGGACCTGCCATGCATAGATTCCGCTCCTGGGCTGCTTTTGGAATGTTATGGATTACATAAGTGGGTCTCAGCCTGTGGGTCTCGACCAGTTAGGAGTAACATCCAGATATCCTGCTTATCAGATATTTACATTATGATCCATAACAGTAGCAAGATTAGTGTTACATAGTAGCAATGAAGTAGTTATGGGGGGGGGGGTCACCACAACAGGAAGAACTGTATTAAAGAGTTGCAGGTTAGGAAGGTTGAGAACCACTCATTTAGCTGGCAAACGCCCCACCCATCCCCAGGCTCACCGTGTTCCAACACTTGTTCTCCAAGTGTCCAGCTGGCTGTTCTAGGTCATTGTGAAACCTTTTAAGAGGCGGAGCCTTCTAGGACAGAGTGGGTTGCTGGGGGGTGGGGTTGGCGGTTGGTTAGCTTTTTCCCACTTCCTGCTCAGTTCACTTATTGTCCCACCCAGATGGGAGGAAGCGAAGAGGCTCCTGCTTCCCTGGTGCACGGCCACGGCGGCCTGCATCCCCCTTTGACTGTGAGCCAGAGTCCGTCTTCCTCCCCTAAGTTGCTTTTGTTGTAGCAATGAGAAAAGTAACCATTACAGAGTCTGTGGGTAATAAGCCGGTTCTCAGAGGCTGCCTGGTCTGATCCTGCTTTTGTGGTAGGTTGTAACTTTGGACGGAAAGTTCACCCTAGGTAAGATGGTTTCCTGCTGAATTCTATAATCTGGGCGGACCTACATGCCTTAAGTCAACCAAGTGAACATTTTTGATTTTGTTACCCGAATACCATCTTGCACAACGGCTTACTCGACTCTGCTCTGTGGGAAAGCATGTGTAAATAAATACTGGGTGAGCCAGAGATGGGGTGGGGTGGGGGTGGAGGATTTGGTCTGGGAGATAAAGCCCAAAGATCAGAGGTCATTCACCCTGGTGGTGTTTGTTTTTACTAAACGTCCAGTGGTATTAGCAAGTAAGAACGTTTTTCATTAATTTCCTGGACAAGGTTGTTTATTTATTTATTTATTTATTTATTTATTTATTTAATCTTTGAGACAAGGTCTCTCTGTGTAGCCCTGGCTGTCATGGAACTGGCTCTATAGACCAGGATGGCCTCAAACTCAGAGACCCACCTGCCTCTACCTCCCAAGTGCTGGGGTTAAAGGTGTGAGCCTTTAACTGCCCCAGCTTGGCTCAAGGTTCTTGGGACCTGCAGCAGCATCTATGCTGCCTGGGAATCAGTTTGTTCAGGGCCTTTTAAAAACCTATTGAGTCAGCATCCCTGGGGCAGTCTTGAGCCTAACAGGTCACCCGGGTGATCCCACTGCACCTTGTAGAGTTCCGAACCCACGTGAGTGGAGAGCCGGCTCCACGTGAGTGCACTCACGGTGCCTATGTATGACCTTTCGATCCCAGTAGAGAATTCTCTTGCCTCCCTAGGGATCTTGAGCCCCCAAAGGGTTTTCCCTCCCAGTTGTGGGGTCAACACATGGGTTAAGAGCAGCGGTCCAGAGTCTGCTGGTGTCAGGTTCCGCTCCAGCTCCGACTTTAAACAAGCTGTGTGTTCTCTGCATGGCTCTGTGCCTCTCTGAGCCTCAGCTTGTCCTCCTGTGGGATGGGATGGGATGGGATGGGATGGGATGGGATGGGATGGGATGGGATGGGGTGGGGTGGGGTGGGGTGGTGGGGTTGCCCACGCATGGAGAACATACTAAGTTCTCAGTGTGTGGCCCTATCTGTGGCTGGCCTGGCCTTGTAAGGTAGCTTCCATGATCATGGACTTGGGGATCTCTACCTGGTGAGGTGGGCAGATCCTTGCGCACGTTAGGACCAGCAAGTGGGCAGGGGCCACGGAGTGGCAGAGATGCCTTGGCTTGTCCCCATGCCACCCCCACTCCTGGAGTGACCATCACACATCCTATGTCTCCATCAATTCTGTGACAACCGAAGGAGATTGGGGAACTGTCGTTCCCACACCCATTATGTGCTCCCAGTGATTGGCTTAAAGGGAAGTCATGTGACCCGAACCGGGCCAATCAGAGACTTGCCTGGTATTTTTCAGTTGGCTCAGGAAAGAGGAGGTTTTCTCTCTTGTTGAGTTCCTGAACGAATAGAAATTTAGAACTGAGCAGGGCGGTGGTGGCGCATGCCTTTAATCCCAGCACTTGGGAGGCAGAGGCAGGCAGATTTTTCTGAGTTCAAGGCGAGCTTGATCTACAAAGTGAGTTCCAGAACAGCCAAGGCTATACAGAGAAACCCTGTCTCGAAAAACAACAACAACAACAAAAAAGAAAGAAAAAAAGAAAAAAGAAAAGAAATTTAGAACTAGCACCTCATTTTTGTGAGGACAAACTGAAAGTCACCTGCATGAAGTGACTGAGAGAGTCAGGTTTGCATCTCTCCCGACGCCGTTGTCATTGTCTCCATATCATGGCTACAGGAGTATACCTGGGTCCTTTAACGTATTTAAGCTGCTTCATATTAAATCAATATTGTCTATAATCAAACACACACACACACACATACACACACACACACACACACTTGCACTAATCTCCCATGTTTTATGATCATAATTTCTATAAGGATAAAGCAGAAAAAAAATACATGGCTGCTGTCTGTCCTGGTGCACTATATTGTTCAGAGGTCTTCACAGTGATGACGGGGACATGGGGACATAGGGGGGGGATAGACCATATCTCAGCGTCCTGGTCTCCAGAATCCCCTTCCCATGGGAACGTCTGTGCAGTGACTCACAGTCTTTGTGTCCAGGTCTCTGACAGCTTTTGGCACAGGGCGAAGGTCTCTATCCTCATGGCTTCCCAGTGTTCAGATGGCTGTAGGGGCTCCCTGAGACTGCTCCCCCTTACCCTCTAGCATAGAAGGTGTGGCTCTCTGGGTGTAAAAGTAGCATGAAGACACCTCATTCCTAGCATCTGCCTTCTCACCTACTGCCAGTCAGTGTGATCTCCCCTGTGACCTTACAAAGATTGTCAGGATCAAGGTCATTTCTCAGGCTTTGTTTTCCCGGATGCCGCCATGTCTAACTCTGCCGGGATGGCTCGTTTCTCCTCGTCTCCTGTTCCCCTCTCTCTTGGGTTTATGCTGGGTTTGGCAGGTTCAAACCAAAACAACTCAGAGGGCACAGGAAAAAAAAAAAAACCAAAAAAAAAAAAAACCAAAACCATTCCTGTGTACAGAGTGATGGGGACAAAAGCCAGCAAGGTGTCCCACTGCTGTCCTTTGAAGGTGCTTGTCAGCTTGGTGGTGAGAAGTGCCAGGTGTCACCCCGTGTGACTGGAGATGCCATGAGCTTTTTTTTCCCCTCTCTCTCAGAAAGCCTGCGGCTCAACCTCCAGGCTCTCAGAGGGCCTGAAGCCACATCCGTTTTCTACAGGGATGAAAGGAGACCAGCGGAGCTCCTGGCCTTAGCCATGGGCACCCAGCAGGGACCCTGGGGCTGTGGCTTTGTAAGCCCACCTGCTCTGCCCTCATGGCTCCTCTCTGCCCCTCTTTGTAATCTATGTGGCCATGTGTGGCTGGCACCTCCAGGATGAGCCCTGAGAGGAGGTAGGGAGCTGGCCATGTCTCCTTGCTCCCCTGCGGGTAGGAAGAGAAATCTTGGGGTTTATGTGGCTCGGGAGTCAGACTTAGTCTGGGTTCAGATCTTGACTCTGTCATCCTTACAGAGACAGCCCTGTCACTTCCCTGAGCCTCTGTGTCCTCATCTATAACTAAAGCTTCAGGCTGTAGTGATTGTAACTTGGATGAAGGATTTTTTTCTTATAGGTCACAGCTCAGGGGATACAGTGCAGCGTGGAGAGAGAAACATGGCAGTGAGACTCTTAGGTGGCTCTTCATTTCTACCCGGGATGAGGAATGGGGTCAAGATGTAACCCATAGGCCCACACTGTTCCCCCTAATAACTCTCTTCTCGTGAGGCTCTGCCCCCTTTTATTAGATAGATATTCTACAGCTGTTTCTCCAGGTCTCTTCTCCCTCTCTTGGCATGGTCTTTTGCAGAGCAGACAATTTTAATCAATTTTAATCTTCATTATTTGCTGTAGAAGACTGATTTTTCTTTTATTTTATGTGACTGTGTGTATGCACATGAGTGCAGTGCCCATGGAGGCCAGAAGAGGGTGTCAGGTGCCTGGGAGCTACAGGGACAGCTGCCTGACTTAGGTACTAGGAACCAGACTTAGGTCCTCCGCAATGGCATCTTAACTGAGGAGCCATTTCTCCAGCCCTCAAGCCTTGTAATATAATGAGGTCAAGCAATCGTTTCTTTCAGGTCTTTGACCGCCATGTCCCAGGTCATCTAGGCAGCCTCCCGGTTCTCACACAGCATGGTATACTGTTCTGTCCGTTTTGAGTTGATTTGGGTGAAGGCTGGCAGGTCTCGGACTGGATGTTTCTGTGTGTGGCTGTGGGCTATGGATCAGCACCGTTTGTGGAGTGACTAATCTCTTCTCCCTCACAGTGCCTTTTCTCTTTCATCAAAGCTCCCTCGATGGCATTTCTATTGTTCTTTGCTGGGCTCTGGGCTCTGTCCTTCCTCTGTCATGCCGAAGTGTCTAGAAGTGACGGTTCTTCTGTCAACTGTGCATGGGCTTTCTAGATCTCTTGTCTTCACAGAAACCTGGCTTTTGGTTGACCCTTTTTCTTTTCCTTTCTTTCTTTTCTGTTTTGTTTTTGTTTTGCTTTGCTTTTTGAGGCAGGCTTTCTCTGTGTAGCCCTGGCTGTCCTGGAACTCACTCTGTAGACCAGGCTGGCCTCGAACTCACAGTGATCGGGCTGCCTCTGCTCCCATGTCCTGGGATTAAAGACGTGCTTGATAGACATCTCATTGAGTCGGCAGATCCAGTCAGGAAGAGCTGATACCTTGATGGTACTGAATCTGGCTGTCCATGAACATGGGATGTCCATCAGTCTACTTAGCTCCTCGCCTCCATGCGTGAGAGTTTCCCAGTTTTCCTCTTCCGCTCCTGTGTGAGATTTGAAGGTTCAGTGTTTTCTGCACAGAGAAGGCTTCATGTGCAGGGACACCACCATTCCTCATTGGTTGATTGACTTTTTTTTTTTTTTTTTTTGAGTCAATGTTTTACTTAGTAGTCCTGCCTGTTTTGAAACTCACAGTGATCCTCCTGCCTTAGCCTTCCAAGTCCTGGGAATGCGGATGACTCTTATTCTGCCACTGCGGGACGTTTGAGAGACTTTCAGTCTGAGGCTCCCTTAGCAGTTCGTGAGTGTCTGTTGATGCAGAGGGACTTGTGGGCGTCCCAGGCAGAGATCACAGTTCCTCAGATATAACCATTGACCTGGATGCTTGGTGACACTTGCTTATGGGATCCCCATCAAGTGTGGGGGGAGACCCTCCATTAGGACAGACAGAAGTGTCTCCAGGGAACTTCCTGGAGCATCCCATAGGGAGAGACACTGGTGTGAAGGGAAACCTGGCTGGCTCTGGACAACGTGTGGATAGATATAGCTAGAGACGCTCATAATGACTTCCAAGCAGGGTGGCACCTCCCCCCCAGCTAAGTATGGCCTTCAGGTGTTTTCAACACATCTATCTATCTATCTATCTATCTATCTATCTATCTATCTATCTACCTACCTACCTACCTACCTATCTGTTTATTTGTTTGTGTACGTTTGCATGTATGTATGCATGTGGTATGTGTGT
The DNA here is from genome assembly GCF_000001635.26 of Mus musculus. Classification (NCBI taxonomy): domain Eukaryota; kingdom Metazoa; phylum Chordata; class Mammalia; order Rodentia; family Muridae; genus Mus; species Mus musculus. The sequence continues at coordinate 122,021,644 of NC_000071.6, read as the reverse complement.
ATGTGTAGGTACCAGAAGAAGATGTCAGACATCCCATTCCATCACTCTTTGCCTTATTTCTTGAGACAGGGTCTCTCACTGATCCTGGATTTAGGTTGGCAGCCAGCAAGCTGCTGCTATCCTCCTGCCTCAGCAACCACCCGCCCCTAGCACTGGAGTTATAGGTGCTGCTCTAGTGAGCTTCAGCTGTCAAGGTGACACAGCCTATGGTCATGTCTGTGAGGGATTGTCTCAATGGAGGACTGATATAGGAGGGCACAGTCCACTGTGGGTGGCACCATCCCTAGGCTTGGCCTTGCCAATGAGCCAGTAAACGCTGTTCTTTCGTGGTCTGCCTCAGGTTCCCGCCTTGTGTTCCCTCAACAGTATGCAGAACCTGTAAGATGCAATACATGCTTTGGGTAAAAGTGTGCTATCACAAGGGATGAAGGGCAGATGCTCATGCATAGACCACACACACACACACACACACACACAGGTGGGTACTGGGGATACAAACTCAGGTTCTTGTGCTTCTGTAGCAAGTGCTCTTAGCCCAGCTCCCCTTTGATACATTGTCACATAATGTGTTTCTGATGTTAGCAGAATGACTACTATGCTTTAAGTGCCATTACACCATTTCTCTTTACTCAAGGGCGCACATCTTTTATATCTTTTGTTTGGTTTTTGGGTTTTTGAGACAGGGTTTCTCTGTGTAGCCCTGGCTGTCCTGTAACGCTCTCTGTAGACCAGGCTGACCTCGAACCCACAGAGATCCTCTTCAGAGTCTCTGCCTCCTGAGTGCTCTCTCTTTAATTTATTTAAAATTTGAGGCAGGGTCTCATGTAGCCCAGTCTGCCCTCAGAATGTGGCTGAGGATAAACCATCTGTTTACATGGCTTTGGGGATGGAGCCAGGGCATTGCACACGCTCAGCGGGTACTCTGCTACCTGAACCACGCCCCAGGTCCAGCCGTTCCTTAAGAGATAGCAGTAAAAGGATCTAAGTCATTCATCTGAGGGATTTGACTGCCTCCAACCTGTGTCTGTGTAGACGCTGTACTGACTGTCCTGGCTGGGTGACTTTTTTTTTTTTTTTTTTTGTAAAAAGCTTCCTTTACCTCTCTGTGGCTCAGTTTCTTCAGTTGTAAAACAGAGGCCCTAAAGCTGCTCACCTCCTTTATTTTTGACGATTGCATGAGTTGATCGATAAACACTTGGCGTGTGGGGACAGGGCTTTCCAGTACAGTTGAGGTGCACTGGCCTAGAGGGCGTTCTGTCCTGCAGAGGAGCTGAAGCTAACAGGAGACCTTCAGTGAGAGGCTGGAATAGCCTTCAGTTTTGCTGCCATGTAAATAAATAAACACACAAATAAATAAATAAATCTACAAGCGTAATGGCCAATAATAATAATAGAGAACAACCAGACGATGCCCAGTGAAGTTGGAATTTTAAATAAATAACTCTCACTGCAAAGATGTCCTACAGGATATTCGAGATATATTTAACAGTTAAAAAATAATAATCAGTGCATCGTGTCTGTGACTCACACTGATGCGTCCATTTAGCTGGGCAACCTGGGTGGCTTGCTCTCTTTAGTTTACTTATTTTTATTTTACTCCAGTTTTCAGTTTTTAGACAGTGTCTTGCTGTGTAGCTCAGGCTAGCCTCAAACTTAAAGTCCTCCTGCCTCAGCCTCCTGAGTGCGGGGTGGGATTTGGGCCGCTGGTTGGATCTGGCAACCCCCTCACCTTGAGTCTCTTCCAGGCGCCAGAGTAGCCATCCTAGAGGCTGTGTCCTGACCCGGCTGAGTTTCTCAATTGATTCGGTGAGATGTGTTATGAGGAGCTCCTGGCTTGTCCCCGCACCCTGTGTTGCCCTGTCACAGGCCCAGGTGCTTCCTAACCAGGACACAGGCCTGTGAGTTCTTCAGGACATTGAATCAAGGGTCACATGTGGGTCCTCCTGCACCAAGAGGGTCCTCTGTGTGCTGCGCCCTGCAGTCGGCTCTGGGCAGCAGATGAGCAGGCTGGCGCTGTCTGCTTCTCATCCCGGCAGACGCCAGAGCCAGGCTGGGGACATCCTAGCACGGGCCTCCGAAGCTGAACCCCGGCTGCAGGGAGCCTGGCTGTGGGGAGACGGGCTGTGGGCAGCCAAGCTCGCATTGATCGCAGTTCTTGGAAGGCCCGTCACGAGGACAACAGGCAGAGAGTAAACAGTGCGTTGGTGGCCAGCAGCTGCCAGAGTCGGGCCAGCTCACTTCTAGGGACTGGCCGGTACTGTCCATTGCCATCGAGGACTTGCTGCCACTGCCCTCCTCCAAGTCTAAGACCTCCTGAGACCCTCTGGCCAGGTAAGGTTGGAACTGGCTCCAAGTCTGGTCCCTGGGCTCTCAGCATTGCCTCTTTCACCCGCCCCCTCCCTCCTGGAGCCTTGGGGGCTTCTGGCTCCTTTGTTCATTCATTCCGTCGTGACTAGACCCTCTCCCAGGCCTGACAGCACTGTGCTCTGTAGAGAGGGAACATCTTGCCTCAGCCCCTAACCCTGGAGCTGTCTCCTGCTTGGCTCTGGGGGTCAGGCTGGTATCTGTGTTGCCGTGGGCTGCCCCCCAAATGGCTGGCATAGGGACAGGCAGAAAGGGCCCACGATGCGGGTCCTGGAGCCCCCCACGCAGACTCTGCTTTGAGAAGGGCATGGGTGGCTACAGATTGGCATGGCTGTTAAGAGCAGATTCTCAGGTCCTGAAGGGTCTGCGGCAGGAGCAGCCAGTCAGTGGCTTGCTGGAAACTCAGGCATCTCAGTGGCCAGGGGCATGGAAGCCCTCGGGTGCTCTCAATGCTGGTTCTCTTGCGTGTTTTGTGTGTTTGTGTTGCAGAAACGCCTGTGATGCTTTGGGTTTTGTGTGTTTGAGTGCTTGCGAACGGTCAGTGCTGAGCTGGATAGTGGGAAGAGGGCCATGACCTTGTAGGTCTCAGTACTGACGAGCCCAGGTTCAGAAAGGCCTGACGTCTGATCTGGGGTCCAGGGTTTGCTTGTGTGCCAAACAGTATGCGAAGTGAGCCTCAGGAGACTGGAGTTTGTAGCATCCTGATTTAAGGGAGAGTACTTAAAACACAGAGCAGTCAGTTTGTTTTTCTGCAGTCACACAGCCGGTATGTGGTAGAGCTGGGTTTTGAACCCTGTACTTGGCTTTCAAACACAATCACATGCGGTTCCGCTAGACTCTCATGCCCTGGAGCACAAGTGGAAGTCATTATCACAGAGGAGGTGGGGCGAGTTCAGCTGGGTGTGCAGGTAGGTGACCGTATCAAGGACTCTAGAGGGCTGTGCTGGGCCAGTGAGCTCAGTACCTGTCCTTTCCTTGTTCTCCCATCCTGGACTGTGACCTGGAGAACTGGCCATTGGAGGCTCAGAGAGGTGGTGCCACTGCCCAAGCTCACACAGCTAAGATGTGGTGGAGCTAAGATTCAGACTGCTCAGCTGTGTGCTTACCCTGACGTTGCTTCTCCCAGCGGCCCCGGGTCAGGGAGCATCTGACTCTCCCGGTCTGTTCTCCCGGTCTCCGGGCCAACCCATTCCCAAGCCCCGTGGAAGCCGCTTCCATTTTCTCCTCCCATATTTATCCTTCCCCTTGGGTCAGCTGTTAAATGCAGGCCGTGAAGCTACTATATTAAATTCAGATGGCCTTGTTGCCCTGAGAGTCCCTACTTGCTCAGCAGAATGTAAACTGACAGGGTATGTGTATACTGGGGGAGGGGGAGGAGGGTGGGGAGGAGGGGGAGGAGAGAGGGGAGGAGGGGGAGGAGGTGATGTGATGGAGCATGTTTCTTTGATCTTGCTTTGGTAAGATTTGGCTCTCAGGAAGGCTCTGATTCAAGGTCAGAGAGCTTAGAAAGCAGCAAGAAGGCCAGGACCGCCCCAGGGGGTCCCCACTAAACATACCAGCAGCCATCTCTGGGCACCTCTGGCCAGCACCCCACACAGCCTCAGAGCCTTCCTTTGTATGAGGAGGCAAACATCTGAAGGATATAGTTTGGCTGGGCCTCCTTTGCCAAATGTCACTCCGAGGCTTTGTTTATTCATCCTGTTTCTATAGTTCAAGGGAAACCATCTCTTAACTTGGGACTCAGGAATGGCCTTCCTCAAGCCTTGTGTCCCCAAAGGCCCTGGCCAAGCTGCCCATCCTCCTCAGAGAGGCCTTTTAGTCAAAGGCACAGCCCGGGCCAGGTCCCAGCGGACGCCAGTAATGTATTCACAGGCGTGACACGCAGCCCCCGCGTGTCCTGAACCCCGGCCTCCCGGGATTGGTGAGGCCACACCATCGATCCAAAGCCCTGGACCGATGCCCCAGTCTAAATCCATCAGGCCCAGCAAGCCCCCCTGGTCGTGGGCCACTGAATAATTTACGGTCCCTGGGAGCAGTGGGGAGCGGGTCACTGGAGTTCATGGGTTAATAACAGGTTTGGTTTTCGATGTCAGCAGCTCTCCCGATAACGTATGAAAGAATCCTATTCTGTTGATTAGATTTTGAAATGGATCAATTTTTAATCAGCCAAACACCTGACTCACTCAATAAGCCCTGTATTGTGCAGACAGGATGGAGGCTGGCTTTATTTACAGGAGTGTTTGTTTTTTTGGGGGGGAGACCTGTACGCAAATGCCCGCCCCCCTCCCTCCTCCTGGCAGAAATTGACCGGGTTATCTCTGACCTCAAATGGCAGCGTTTGATTCTCTTTCTGATTAGTTGGGAAATCTATGGGTCTGTTTAAGAGATAAGAATGACAGCTAACAGTTTGATTCAGTTCTCGTGCTTATTGATGAAGAGAGCATTTATTTGCCAATGAAGAAATTTTGCTTAATGTAACATTGAAAAAGGAAGAGGAGACAGCGCTGGCTCTGGGCTCTGGCTGTGCCAGGGGGTGGAGGGTTGCTGGGTTCCTCGGGGCTACCCTGCGAGGTTCTTAAAACAGTAAACAAATACACCAAACTGTAAAGATGATGGAAACGGAGCAGGGTGTGGCACTCGGGGGATCACTTTATTTATTCACTCAGCAAACACCAGAACTGGTAAGTTCAGACTCCAATGGAGGACAGCATGGGGGTGGGGTGAGGGGATGGTTCTGGCAGTTCTGGGCCCTGGTCAAGTGGCCAAGGAGGAAGTGGTGTTGGGCCAGCCCTGCCTAGAGTGTCCTTGGTCCATGGGGGCCAGAGGGCCATTAGTGAAACTTAAGCACTTCACTGTAGATGAGCCCTCACCTCAGGTCTTCCTGCAAACTCAAGAGCTGGGAGCAGGGGCCAGAGAGGATGTGTTAGGGCTGGGCCTCCAGCGTGCCTTTACAAGCCAGGGCCTTGAGTAGACAAACAAGCAAATTAGAGCAGCCTTCACTCTAGAACCTTCTAGAAGAACTCATCAGAAACTGCTGGTGGTGGGAGTCCCTGAGATGCGTTCTTGGGTAGGCTAGTTTGCTCTTTCTACTGAGGCATGTGCTGTCATTTGGAGGTATACCTTGGCATGCACCTGGGGACCAGCAGTGGCGTTCAATGTCCCCACGAGGGCTCCAAGGGTATGGTCACTTGCCTGCCGCTGTGATCATTCAGCTGTGTGCAGGGAGTGGGGCTCAGGGCAGCTGCCATCCCCCTCCTTAATGTGACTGGTGGAAGTCATGAACTTGGTGGCCCCTGGAGCAACCTCGATAGGATTCCACTCTCCCAAGGCCTCTTGGTCCAAGCTTGGTAGGTGTGGCAACTCATCGCAGGGAGACCTCTGCAAAAAGAGCCAGCTGAACTGGTGTTAGAGAAAGCTCGGGGCTCTAGCTCTGGCCTGTCACTCGAGTTCCGTGTGACCTGAACGGGATCTGGTTTTCTGGGCCTTTGTTTCTCGAGGATAGAATGGGAGTTAAGAGGAACGTCACGATTATCTCAGGGCCTGTGGGCCTCCTGTCCCGTCTTCTCATGCAGCCCCTTCATTTGGCTGGTAACCACCCCCAAAAGAATGTTCTTTGCACGCCCATGCACAGGACACTGCTGGGCCATCCTCACCCCCCTCAGCTCTCAGCACGAATGATCGCAGACTCTGCACACTTCTTTTGCTGATCGATTCTTCTCATTAAAATGCCAGCTCCGAGAAGGCAGGGGCTTTCGTCTCTTTTGCGTGCCTTCCTGGGTCAAGCACCTGCAGTGGCATCTGGGACACAGTTAAGTTCCTGGGGGGGGGAGGGTGCTGGGGGGGAAACGAGACGAGTTGACGTCATCTCAGCAGCAAACTCTCTTGTGCATTCTTGCTCACGTGACTGCCTGGAGCTCTTTGAGCCATGCGGTTTCCTCCTCCGTCGGATGCTGAGATCTCTCCTAAGACGTTGGCAACAGTCAGCCGATGCGGATACTGAGTCTTAGTCCACCACCGGAGGAGCATATGATTCTTCAGTACACAGGGGCTGGAGGAGCTGTCAGTACGTATTTCTGTAGGCTGAAAAGCCAGGCTGCGCTGGTGGGGACCGAGAATCACTTCTCTGTCAAGAGGACCTGACCTGGGCCTCCATGGTAACCAGAAGTCAAGTCTATTCCCCCAAAACTCCCAATATGAGGGACTGACTCCCCAGGCACAGGTAGGGGTGGAGTTGGCCTCTCAAAGAGCAGCAGTAGGAGGGGCTGGACAGGGTGACATCAGGACCTCATGGTGATCAGGGTGATTGCAGATACCTGGAAGAGCCCTGGTGTGGAGACTGCATCATGTGTAGCTATAACAGAGCTCCCAGGCCTTCACCTGCTAGTGACCATGCGTCTGGCTTTTTTCCAAAGCCACAAGGCCACCCTTTCTCTGAGTTGAGCGTACCAGAGCATGGAGCCCCACCGTCCGTTCCTGGGAGTGTTTCCCTAGAGGAAGAGCCGGGGTCTGGTCTCTCGGAGGGAAGTAATGATTCTTGAGTTCAACTGAGTGACAGATCCAAGGTCTAGAAGAAAGGGATTTTTCCTGTGACATTCGTCGGACACCTACTCTGTGCACACCACAGGGGCCAGCCTGGTGCTCACAGGGATTGGACTCTGGTGGTAGGGCCCATTGTGTGATTGCTGATGTACCCTCCACAATAAGGATGGGGGGGCAGTATGTTGGGGCTGCCAGGGTAGCTGGGAAGAGAGGCTCCAGGGTGACCTGCTTGGGACCCAGAGAATTTAGTAGGTGGCTTTGGTGGGGTCCTTGCCACAGAACCTAAGGCAAGCCCACAGTGGCTTCTGCTTGAGCCCTGGGGGAAGAGAGGTTGGTGGTTGGGAGAGGGAACCTTGGGTCACCGGGGGACAGGAGGGTCTATACGCCCTTTCCTTCTAGAGTTCACAACCTGTGGATGTGTTGAGAGATTACCTGAGAGAGCAAACTTTTTCCCTTCTCCCTCCCCGCCCCCCCAATCTTTTTTAAGGCCAGTTTAAAAAGGCTTTCTTTCCCCCCTTCTCCCTGCGAACAGGCCAGGGGCTGTTACGGAAATAGTAAACAAGGGTGCTCGCAGAAGCTGCTCTGTTTTAATTAGGGCATTAAAGTAGCTTAGCGCTTACACTTTATATTTTTTGTGAACTTGATTGTATAGCATTTTAAATACCTGTGAACGTTTTAAGGACTCAGGGCGATGGATTATTTGCAGTTTCACAGGAAGCTTCTATTTTAAAAGCAGGCCAGGGTGAGGGGCAGTGCAGGCTTCGCTGCGGTGCCTCCTGGGGGGGTGGAATAAGTCAGACTGATGTTGACTGATGACCAACGGTGCCTGGCTCTTTCTTACTCAGCCACTTTAGGGTCCCCTCTGCAGAGGGTGCACCCTCCTGGGTGCCGAGCCAGGACCCCTACGAGCCCTGGTTGCTCCCAAGCCCTGGTCTTTTCCCAATGTGGCATATATATATATATTCCTCTCCCTCCCCAAGGCCTTGGGCAAGCATCCTGATGCCCTCCTATCCTCACCCTTCCATTCTGACTCCCCACGCTCTGCATTCCGCCATAATCCAGGCTTGCCTGTGGTTCCCTATTCTCTGAGCATATAGTCATCTTATGAATTTATATATATATATATATATATATATATATATATATATATACATATATATGCATATGTATGTGTATGTGTGCACACGTGTACAGATTTGTGTGGAGGTCAGAAGTCAAAATCAGGTGTCTTCCTCAATTATTCTCTGCCTTAAAAAAAAAGTAATTTAGTTAATTTGATTCTTATGTGCATCAGTGTGATGGTGTCCTCTGGAACTGGAGACACAGTTGTGAGCTGTCAGGGGGGTCCTGGGGACTGAACCTGGGCCCTCTGGAGTAGCAGCTGGCATTCTTAACTACTGAGCCATCTCTCTAGCCCCGCCCCCTTCTTTTTCTTCTTCTTCTTCTTCTTCTTTTTTTTTGAGAGCAGCATCTTTCGCTGAACCTGGCACATGCCAACTAAGCTGGCATTCCAGGGGATCCACTTGTATCCACGTCCCCTGTGATGTGTGATGAAAGAGAAACATTGCCATATCTGTCCTTTACACAGGTGCTGGGTGGGAGTGGAGCTCAGGTCCCTGGGCTTGGATGGCAGGCACTGCTGTATTGGCTCCTGAGCACCCCCCACCTTGTGCCCCCGCCCCTGTTGGTATTAGACCAGTGGTTCTCACCCTTCCTAACACTTCGGCCCTTTAATACAGTTCCTCATGTTGTGGTAACTCCCCCTACCCCAGCCAAAAAGCTACTTTGTTGCAACCTCATAACTAGAACTTTGTTAATGTTAAACCCCCCCAAAGGGGTCGCTACCCACAGGTTGAGAACCACCTGCACCAAGCACACAGCTAACTTCCCTGCCCACCAGAGCTGGAGGGGAGTAAAGTAATTGTAAACTGTGTGGTGAGTGGGTCTGAGCACCCTAGAGACTCCCTCCACTTAAAGGCTCCATCCTTAGCCTGAGGTTGGGAGGGGGTGGAGCCTCTAAGAGGCCGCCTAGTGGGAGGAAGTGAGACCACTGGGCATACCCTTGAAAATGCTGCCCAGGGCTTTCTCTGCAGAGGGAAGCTGTTTGCCAGGTTCGGAAAACACCGGGAAGCCAGTGGGCCAAAAGGGTAAAGTGGGTAAAGCCAAAAAACCACTCTGCTTGCTTTTGGTTTGGACATATCCTGGGTTTGTTTGTGCCACAGGACCTTTGCACATGCCATGGCCTTGCATGATTCCTTCAGTTCTCACTTTCAGAGAGTCCATCCCTAACCCTTTTAGGGGAAACACTCCCTATCCGTCCGTATTCTGTCTACACTCTTGCTTCCTTCTCCACCATGTGGCTCAATCTTCCATCAGGTGGTAGGTTGTTTATCTGACATCATCCTGTGTTGCAAAATGCTGTTCTCTGCTAGCTCCTCATCTGGCAGTTGGGGCTGAGTGGATTTCTTGTCGGTGATGGCCGCTGGAGAACACTCCTGAGCCCGTTGTTGCCTGGAAGGTGCACTCAGTGTGACGATGGGGATCCGGGATGTAGTGGCAGGCTGCCTGAGGCGTCCAGCTCAGACCTCACCTAGCCTGCAGCCCGATACCAGGCCCTTGAAGCAGCAGACTGACGACAGACATACAGCAATGGCCTTGGTGGTGGCCCCTGCCACCAGCTGCTGAATCCTGTTATAAAGGAAGGACGTGCCTTCCGTTCCTGCCAGAAACACTGGTGATATGGCAAGCTGTGGTAGAAATTTTTAATCCTGGCTGGAGTTTCTACCTTGCCTTTGACCATTTAGTTCCTGGATAAAAGACACACACACACACACACACACACACACACACACACACACACACACACAGATGGCCTTTATATTTATAATAAGCCTCAAGTAGCACAAGAGCTGGGCAGATATCTACCCTCTATGCTGTTAGAATCTGCTTTCCTATCCATAACCCTAGGTTATCACTTACTGTTTCATCTGGGCTGCTTTTAACTCCAGTTGGCCAGCCCTCAGGGTCATGTTTTTTTTACTCCTAACCCATGGCTTCTCCTTCCTCCTCCTGCACCTTCTGCTTCTTCCCCACGTGGTTCTCCTCTGACCCCAAGCCCAGGAAACCTAACCCCCCCCCCACCTATGTCTCTTCTGCGCCGCCATTGGCTGTTGGCATCTTTATTTTCCAATCAGGGTCACAGGTCTATTTGCAGCCACCAGGAGTGCCCCGCCCCCTCACTCAGCATCACAGTAGACAGCAAGACCCAAACCTCAACTGTAAGCTACTTATTCCCTCGGTGCCACAGCTGGTGCCCATCTGGCCTGAGAGTAGGGGAGAGCCCTAGGGTAGGCCTGAGATTCCTGTTGGTTCGTGGATGGATGAAGCACAGGGGCCTCTGATGCCAGGGACTTTGTGGCCCAGGGCGCATCCAGTGGGGGGAACCGTTCGGATCAAAGGGAGCAAGTCCGGCTGACCTGATGATTTCTTTCTTCTACTGATGAGAGCTCGGAACACATCGATTGAGGTGATCAACATTTAGATCTTTCATAGTTAATGAGGAGCTGTCTGATTGATATTGGAAACAGTCACTGCCCGGGGCTTTTAATGAAGCCCACAGAACGGAGAGAGAGACACTTGACATTACAGGTAGAGGGATGTGGGCACGTGGAGAGCAGGGTTCTTTTGCAGCCTCTACCCCTCCTGGCAGTGAGTGTATCCTCTGACCCATCCCTTGGCCTCTGGGACTCTTTGTATCATCTTCTGTGACGTGGGAAGGGGGGGAAGGGGTGGTCTTATTCTCTCCGGGGAGACTTCGTGGCTTGTGAGGGTCAGAAGTGACATTCCATGCGAAGCTCTTGGCATGATGGGAACACAGCGAAGTTTCCTCTTGGTACCTGGCCATGAGGTGAGTGCCTCAAAACCCTGCAATGCTGTAGAAATGGTGTACTGTCGAATTTTTCCCACTGCTGTGGGTGACAGTGGTGACCTAGACGAAGGTAGACACTGCCTTCTCTGGTCAGCATATCTTCACGCTCCTGGGCTTGGCCATGTGCGATCCAACCAGTCACTGGATTCTGTGTCAGCAAAGGCAGTAGGGTATGTGTAGGGGTGACTCATGGCTCTGACATCCTTTTGCCTAGAGCAACACTTGACCATAGTAGGAACTCCGGTTTTTGTTTTTGTTTTTGGATTGAGTGTCAGAACCTGCCTGGAAGGGGAGTCTAAGAACCAAGGGCAAGATCCCAAAGAAATGGAAACTTGAAGTTGATACAAACCTGCACAAGGATGTCCCTGGCAGCTTTATGCACAAAAGCCTGAGATTGAAAACAAGCCAGCTGCTCTTCAGTGAGCCCACGGTTAGACCTGTGGCATTTCCATGAGTCCATGGTTGTATTATGGTATGCTCAGATGACGGTTAGACTGTGGTAAATCTACGTTAGCCCATGGCCTGATTGTGGTATGTCCATGTGAACCTTTGGCTACACTGTGGTACGCCAATGTGGGCTTCTGTCTAGACTGTGGTACGCCCATGTGAGCCCATGCTTATAGTATGGTATGCCCATATGAGCTGGTGGTTAGGCTGTGGTGCACCCACATGAGCTGTTGGCTAGACTATGGTATGCCCAAGCAAGCTTTTGCCTAGACTGTGGTATGCCCATGTGAGCCTTGGCTAGACAGTGGTGTATCTACATGAGCCTGTGATTAGACCAGTACGCCTGTGAAAGCCCTTGGTATGTCCACACTGGAGTACTCTGATCATTGCTAAATAAAAGAGTAAAGAAATGTTAGTGAACAACATGGAAGAGAGAGTAAAGAATTGTGTTGAGTTGGGGCTGGTGAGATGGCTCAGTGGGTAAGAGCTCTGACTGCTCCTCCAAAGATTCTGAGTTCAATTCCCAGCAACCACATGGTGGCTCACAACCACCCATAATGAGATCTGACACCCTCTTCTGGTGCATCTGAAGACAGCTACAGTGTTCTTATGTATAATAATAAATAAATCTTTAAAAAAGAAAAAGAATTGTGTGGTGTGAATTAAGCCCCGTAACCAAATGACTCCTTTTTCTGGGGGAGGAGGAAGAGGGACAGGGTCTCAGGTAGCCCAGGATGGCCTTGGGCTTACTAGATAGCATAGGATGACCTTGAACTCCTGACTGTCCTGCCTCTACCTCCCAAGTGCCAGAATCACAGGCTTTGGACCACCTGGCCCCTCAAGGATTCCATGTGGTGATAGGAGGATTCCCTGTGGTAATGTCACCATGTTACAGAGATGGAAACAGAGGACTTAAGGGGCTTGCCCAAAGACACACAGCCTGTGTATAATGAGAAGGCAACTCAAACCCCCCCAGGCCCGTGACTTGGAATTCCTGCACAAAGGGTTCCCTGGGCTTGCAGGGCTGCCTGGTCCTGAGGGAACCACCGTCCTTGTGTCTCAGCCCTGCCCTCTGCCCTCCTCCCCTCACCGAGGACGTTGCTGTGATTTGTTAGATGTTGTTATACTTGCTTAGAGGTGGGGAAACTGAGGCAGGGGGAGGGACTGGGGCTATTCAAACTGAGACAAGGTCTCCTAGCCCCAGTTCCCGGGGATCGGACACAGCAGCTGTTTAGTTTATCATGCTCTGATGCGTTCTTGGAGTTCCCCCTGTCCCGGGACAGTGGCCCCAGGATCCAGGCTCTGTAGGCCACTTCTAGCTGAGCTGAGATCTAGTCTGTAGGCACCAGGCTGGGGCCTTGGGCATCTGCCTGCTCTTCTCTACCCCAGCGCAGCCTCCTTTCTGAGAGGGATGAATTGGTTAAGGAAGGAAATGTTTATAGGGCTGGTGAGGTGGCTCAGTTCGAGTGCTTACATGAGACTTGAGTTCGGATCCCCAGCACCCAGGGACGAAGTGGGACATGTTAAAGCACAGACCTGTAAAACGCCAGTGCTGGGAAGCTGGGGTATTGAGAATCCCAGGGGCTCTTTGGCCAGCCAGTATAGCTGAAGCAGAGAACTCTAGGCCAGTGAGAGGCTCTGTCTCAAAGGAGGTGGGTGTCGTTCCTGAAGATGACACCTGAGGTCATATTCGCACGCACACACACACACCACATACAAACATACATGTGCACATGCACGAGCACTCACACACCAGCACTGTCACAGAGAGAATGACCCTGGTGGGGCAGCTGGCCCCGTTTGGCCTTTCTGCTCAGGTGTATGTGGGGGAATAGTCACACCTCAGGGTTAGTCACACCTCAGAGTGACAGAAAAGGCTCTGCCTCAGACGCGCCTTTCCAGGAAGGCCTGAAGCCAACAGCTAGCACCAGACTAGCCAAGGTCAAGGTCCCAGTATTGAACACACAGCCCCCATGTTGACTTTTCCCAGCCCTAAGAACCTTCTAGAGATCCCCATCATTGCTGCTAGCTTCTGTGTGGTCTGTGTAGAAGAAGAGCTGCTGGCACATTCTGCAGGCGGGAGCTAGACATGGCCGTCATGTGTACCCACATGATCCATCCGGAGGTGGGAGTCTGTACTGCAGGCGTTGGGCCACATGCCTTCTACGGCTGTCCTCCCTGGTATCCCTCCGTCAGTTTCAGGCAGCTGTCTCTTTCTACATGGGCGGAGACAGTCATGGGGGTGGGGCCACCCTAGCCCTGTGTGCCACCATCACTTGATTTGTTGACCCTTCCAAGGTCCTAGATCTGGCCACGACTCGGGTTCTGAGACGATGTCAGTTTTTGGGGGTCAGGCTTCAATGCAACTCAGCATTATTAGTAGATATTTGTGGTGAGGGTATCTTCTATGCTTGGAATTTGGGGTGGCAGATAAAAGGATGCTGGGGACTCCTCCCCTAAGGGTGACAGGGACAGGGGGCTTTGCGGGTCTGTCTGGATGATGTTTGCCTCTCTGTAACTGCGGGAACAGCTACAGATGAGCCGTTTGCCATAATGGGGCACTGGCCAGAGGTTGCTAGATGGACCTTGCTGAGCCCCACCACCTCCCACCCTTGAATGGTGACAGCTCATGAGACCCTCCCTAGTCTTAACCAGTTAGAGATGCCAGTGGGTCCTCCCATGAAGTTCCTAACAACTTACTGTTGTGGAGTTCATGCCAGGGGTAGGAGATGGGGGGGGGGGGTAGATGCTCCCAAGGTCGTCACTGTTGGGACAAGGAATATGGGACTTAGAGAAGGTTGGCCCAAGGGACAGACACTAGTTTCAGGAACTCAGCTTCACTCCCTCTCCCCCATGGGCCAGCAGGACTGATCTGAGCCTTTTACTGAAAAAGCCACAGTGGAATCTTCGAGGCTTCTCTTTGGAGGGGTCCTGCAAGGGCGGGGGGCCATGGCCACCCCTTTTTACAGACAAGGTAACAGGCTCAGGCAGGGTGAAATCCACCATCCACGACCACCCAGTCAGCTGGTGACAGAGACATCAGTCAAATGCAGGCACATTGAGGTCTGTGTCTCCCTTCCTTAGGTGCCTCCGTGCCTCAGTTTCCCTATCAATAAAGTGACCTTTCCTCCAGTGGAGTCACTAGGTCCCTCTACCTGCAGTGGAACCACTGGAGCCTCAGGAAAGTGACAAGATCCCTGGCTTGCCACAGCAGGTCTCAGCTTCTCTGTCCCTCCCTCACACCGCGACTTGAGATCTTTACACGGATGGGTACTGTGTGCGGGGTGGTGAGCCTTGGGGTGGGGGTGTGTGTGAGCGCGTGCGCGTGTGTTTGCAACAAATATTTTATAATAGACAGGCCTCGTCTGCCACTTCTAAAAGTAGTGGGGAAAAAAAAATCCACCTCGAGAAAATAAAAATAACACCAATGCCTAAGATGCTGAAGTCATTAGCTCGGTAGGGGCAGCAAGCAGGTCTGGGGCTAGAAACTTCCGTGACAGATGCCTACACTCATAGGGAACAAATCTCCATGATTAGGTTGTGGACAAAGTGACCACCTGTCCACATCTCTCCTAACCCTCAGAGGGACGCCTCCAGAGAGATGACCGTCTTCCGTACTTTTGTGACCTGTGACCGAAGGATTGATCACTGCCCTGGTGGCAGCCATAGAGCTTTTATTTCGTGGAAGCCGAACGCTGCCTCGTGAAGTGGGAACTTGGCCGGGCCTTTGCATCCATTTCGGGCTGCTTGAAAACTTTATTTCCTGTGACTGCCACCATCAGGAGTGAGCCGGTGTGTACCTGCAGGCCCCAGCTGGGAGGGGACTTTACGGAGAAGGGCTTCCTTGGCGGCCTTGGGTTAAATAAGTATTGGCTGCTGATGGATCGAGTGGCCTGGGACATCACCACGGCGGCCTTGATCCTCTCTCTCCACATCACCGAGGAAGCTTGGTGAGTAGGGTCACTGGCCAGCCGTGTCAGGACCATCAGGGCCCAGAGCTGTGCGAAGAGGGAGAAAGAGATGCTGTGGTCTCCAGCCACTTTGCTGTCACCTCTTAATAGCGTTCTCACGCCCGGCCAGGAAGAACACAACAGACCAGAATCTTCTGCGGCAAAACTTTATTGCTTACATCTTCAGGAGCTAGGAGCGCAAAACCCCCAGCCCCAAAAGCGAAAGCCCCTTCTATATCGAAACCGAAACCCCTTCCCTATTTAGGAGAGTTATATTTCGCCTAGGACGCATCACTCCCTGATTGGCTGCAGCCCATGGCCGAGCTGACGTTCACGGGAAAGGCAGAGTACAAGTAGTCGTAAAATACCCTTGGCACATGCGCAGATTATTTGTTTACCACTTAGAACACAGGATGTCAGCGCCATCTTGTGACGGCGAATGTGGGGGCGGCTCCCAACAGTCACCCACAGCCGTGGGAGTCTGAGGGAGGAGAGAGCCATCCTTTGAGCCAGGAGGGCTGATGGGAATGTGGATCTGAGATGCATGCCTTAACTCCATGTTCTGGTAGCAGTAGAGACTGGCTCCTATTGTTACCACCTTTTAAAGCATTGACAAATGGTGGGGTCCTGTGGCGTGTGTCTGTTTCATCTGTAGGATGAGAAGTTTGGTTGGTTTCCTGGGCTGTGGGGTTCCCCCCCCCAAGTAGTTTCTTTGATCTAAATGGACTCATGAGCAATGGAGCCCCATCTCCCCAGGACTAGTCACCCCCTGGCAATCCTCACAGGTGGCTTTTGTTGAATGCCTGACTCACTGGGGAGAAGAAGACCATGTGGCAGTTGGGATCACGTCTGGTTCATGACCAGCTGTGTGTCCTCGGGCAAGTGGCTGGCCCTCTCAGGGGGTCTGGTCTTTGAAATGGAGGCAAGGATAAACGAGTTGGCTGTTGTACATGTGTTTCGTCGTTTGTGAGTGAGTGGCCTGGAACTTTCCACCCCGGTTGTCCTGAGGGGCACATTCGAGGCTCCCAAGGATGAGGATTCAGGGCTATGTCCTGAATGTTCTGGCTATGCTCACTGACAGACTTGCCATCAGCAGTGCTGTCTGATGGTTCACACTGAGAGGCACCTCATGCCCGTTCTCTGTGGCCCCAGGAAGCTTGTGGCCTCTGTCTGCTTTGTTTGGCATGGTCACTGTCCACCCAATATCTTTTGGCTTTTAACCCCCCTCTATATAGGGTTTCTCTGTGTAGCCCTGGCTGTCCCGAAACTCACTCTGTAGACCAGGCTGGCCTCAAACTCGAAGGGATCTGCCTGCCTCTGCCTCCCAAGTGCTGGGTTTAAAGGGGTACGCCATCACACCTGCCTCCCTCCCAACATGTTGAAGCCACAGTTGGGGATACTTCGGACCAGTGGACTCAGGGCGTGCTTGGTCAGAGTGCTGGCCCCAATCTGTCCTGGGGAGAGCCAGAGAGGAGCTTAAGAAATGAGGGTGGCTCAAGCCACTACCTCCCCTATTGCCCCCCACCCCACCCCACCCCTGGTCAGGCTGAATTCCTTTCGTGGCATCTAAGATATATCTGGGACCAGGTCGGAGTGCCTGGGGCGTGGCTGACCCTGAATGCAGCAGTTTCTGAGTGAGCTCTCCATTGGTGGGGAGAGCAAGAATTGCCTAGTGTGCCAAGCATTGCTGTCCCCGGGACCTGGCTCACACCCTTGTGACTTCTCACAGGGCCCAAGATAGAGCCTTTCAGCATTGGCAAGGATGAACCAAAGCCTCGTTCTATAGCTTCTGGCCTTGGCTCTCCATCTCCCACCACTGTAGTCCTGGGAAACTGTCCCAGTGGCTTCCGTGCTTGGAATGATGGAGACCAGGCCCCAGGCTGGTGCTCTCGATGGCGTAGCTGGAGAATCGGAAAAGCAGGTTCTTGCCCACACACACTCCCTTGTGCCTTCTCCCACAGAACCTGTCGACTTCCATGCCAGTCAGAGGAAGGTGCTGTGGGGTCCTCCACTATTCATGCCACCCGAGCCCCAGGGGTGGCCCATGTTATTCTGGGATGGGCCCAAGGGTCTTAGATACACCATATTACCTACCTCTCTCCTTCCTCCTTTCCTGTCCCCCACTTCCCACACTGCTCCCAGCCCTCCTCCCTCACCTCAGCCTGGGCGCCACGGAGTGACGCTTGGATCTCTCTCTTTTTGGCTTTATTTATTAAAAACAAACTAGTCCAAGAGCCAAGCACTGGGTGCCAGCAGAAACGGAGCTTAGAAATCATATTAGACATGGCAGAAAAAAAAAAAGGTTAGGAATACATGAGTCTAGGCTGCATGGGGGCTGCCAGATAAGTAAGTCTGGCGGCTGTGACTGGGATCGTGGGGAAGGCCACCTGTCTCAGCTCAAGGAGGGGGACACCTCACTCAATGGCAGTCAGGGCCAGGACTGGATGCAGCCACAGGAGCCACACGCTGCTGTTGCAAGCGCAGGGTTGGTGCTGTTTCACACACAGGAGCTGCACCCGGCACAGGGAACAGTGCAGGATTTTCATCATCTTGTTGGGTCCAGGTGAGCGTGTATCGGGGTTCAGGTGAATGTACCTTGGGGCTGACGGGGCTCCCTTCCTGTGTAGTTTGGACTTGGGGCTGGGCGTTTGGTCAATCAACTTTAGGGAGCTGTGCAGTGGCTTAAGCCGCAGCTGTGGTGACCTGTGTACTTGACCTTTTTATCAGAGCATGGTCATGCCACCACAGAGGGCAGGAAGAGCTGGGAGGAGCTTTGTCCAGGGTCCTGAACCTGGAGACTGAGTGCACACTGGGGAGTGCACTGCTGGAGCCTCAGAGAGATAACCTCTGACCCCCACTTGTTTCCTTCTAGGCCTGTAGGGGTCTGACCTGTTAGCCCTTAGCAGAGCAGGTAAAAGCCAAGATGCTGTGTCACGTTCCTCCCTAGAGGAAGGTCTCAAGGGTCTTGCATCTGTATTTTCTGGTTCTCTCTGGCATCTGTGGGAGGGTGGCCCTAAGCTCTAGGCTGTGGGGGCACAAATCATTGATTTATCAATCCATCCTCTAACTACCTGGTCTAGTGGTTCACTTCAGGCTGCTCAGTACCCTCAGGGCATCCCAGGATCAGACAGACCAAGGACTAGGTAGGTAGAGCAAGCTGGCTTAAGCTGGGAGCCTGGCGGCGGAGGAGCTATGGGTAAGTGCCTGGCCTGCCTGGAAGCCAAGGCCAGCTGTCTGCGTGGGGACAGCAGCCTGCGTTATGCATCCTAGAGCAGGTGGGAGCCAGGGTGCCTGATGGACACAAGATCCTGGGTCCCCCACCTGGGGCACAAAGTAACACAGAGGCTCAGAGGTCGCCAAGTTTGTTTCAGTGGGAAGAGGCAGATGAAGCAAATGGCAGAGTCACAGCCCAGAAGGCCTGGGGTCCCCCAGACTTGGAGCTAAGCTAGCATTTTGGGATCTTGGCCTTGGGTCCCATCCACATAGGCTACTCTGCTATCTGTGTGATCTTCCTTCTCATCCAAGCCTTTACGAGGTCCAGATTAGGCCCTCTAGGGAGGCGTGGGATAAGATGGTATGCAGGCAAGGGGCTGTGTGGGGTGGGTGATGGAACCCCACTTTGTATCCTGCCCCCACTGTCAGGAGATGTAGCTACTTGTGTGTGATGCTTATTTCAAAAGCAGAGCTGGGGTCACCGGGATCCACCTCACTGAGATACGACTTTGAGGAGAAGTTGGGGTGTCTTTGTAGATCTGGGACTCCTGATCACCTCGACCACCTTAGTGGGGCCTGCAGGGACAGTGTAGTTTAGACTCAAGTGACCAGTAGGTCTCAGGGCTGGAGCCTGGGACATAGCACTTCGTGCCCCTTCAGTGCCTGGCCCTGCCGGTGGTCAGCTCAGGGGGTGAGATGACATCTAGCTGTCTTGAGAGTCGGGGAGGTAATGCCACACAGCCTTTAAAATTAGAAGGAAGATGTTTGTTGCGGAGCAGAACCTGCGTCAGCCCGAGTCCTGTGGGAAGGGCCGCTAGCAGCCTTTCGCGTTTATTTTTGCACATTCTTTGCATGTGCCGAGGCTGCTGGCGGCCCTCGCTCAGCTCACTCTCGCAGGGGCTCGCGCTGCCCACCCCTGCTGTCACTGGACATAGCTGCACTGTCTGCCCTGGAGAAGACAGAGCTGCCCAGGGTAAGTGCAGGAAGATGTGGGGTGGACAGGATTCCAGACAGCGTTCTGGAGTCTGCCTGTGTCCTGCCGACCGTGTGGTCCGTGTGGGGGAATGTGTGGCTTTAAAGCTTTCTCCACTCTTGTCATGTCTTTAAGAACCGCCGGCATATGAGATCAGGTGTGAAAATCTCTCTCTCTCTCTCTCTCTCTCTCTCTCTCTCTCTCTCTCTCTCTCTCTCTCTCTCTCTCTCTGTGTGTGTGTGTGTGTGTGTGTGGTGTGTGTGTGTTTTCTGGGGTTGTGGCTTCCTGGGTCTCTTATCTATCTTCAGGAGATGGCCATGGGTGTGGCTGATTGCGGGTCTGCGCTCTGCACCCCGTATGATCTTGGGGAGACAGGAGTCCATGGTTGTGGATCCCTGTGGTTGCGGGTATGTGTGGCAGACAGTGGACATGTGTGAGCCTACACCGCTCTACATGTACAGGGGTGCGTATAAGTGCATTTGAACATGGGTGCACGCACAGGGTATGTGGACAGTGTGCCGTGTGGGTGCGCGGTGTGTGAGCGTTCTGCATGAGTGATGGTACGGGCACACGTGAGCGTATGTGACACATGCAAGCTGCATGTGTGTGTACATAGGGCACTCCTTTGGCTCCTGCCAGAGCGGGGCTGCCACAGACCTGCCTGGCCCTGGAAGGCTGGGGCAGGCTGAGGGAACAGGCAGGCTGCACCCCAGCTGGCCCCAGATCCCGTTCCAAGGCTGTGGCTGGGTCTACTCTACCCGGCCCTGCTGCCAGGGGTTAGATATGCTTGCTGTCTGTAGTACTGTAGGCTTTGTGGCCCCATGGATGACAAATACTGCCCTTTCCCCCCTGGCTCCCCTAGCTCCTTCAAGGAAGGTGTCTCCACCATCAGGATGGCTCTGTGTTCTTTGGGATACAGCCTGCCCCCTTTACTCTTCAGGGAGCCTAGTGGCTAGCCAGTTGCTCCTAGCCAGGGAAACCTGTCCCCTGCCTGGGTCCACCTACCGTAGGACGTGTCACAAACCGGAAGTCAGGCACCTCATGATACACAGTGGACCTAGCTTATGTCCAGAGTAGTGTGTCAGATGCTGTTCATCCTTGAGCACGTTGCTTGGCTTCTCTGAATCTCCTAGCAGCAGCTGAAAATGGATTTGGGAGAGCTTCAGGGGTGGTGGCTGTTCCTTGTTTGTTACTGAGAAAAGTCTTTCTTGATCAGTACAGGTCTGCATGCCAGGTGGCATGGGTTGTGTAATCCTAGCCATGTGTGACCCTAGCCAGGTCATCCTATCCGTGCCTCAGTCTCCCTACCCGTCGGGTGACGTGATTAACCGTGCCTGCCTCTCGCTGATGCTGTGAGGGTGTCTTCTCGTTTTTACATAAAAGGTTACAGAGCATGCACTATTGTTGTTATTTCTGGAACAGCGGAACGCAGATTAAAACAGCCCCCAGCCTGCAAGCTTGCACGCTTCCATTGTTAAAGCCCGTGTGGGGGCTGCTTCTCTGAAGCTCTGCCCGTGTTGGGTAACATGGCTTGGGGTTGCAGGGTGGTGCCCCGTGGGTGGGCCGCTCTGCCCTCGTCTCTTCAGTAAATTGGCACAGTAGGTCCCAACTTGGCTGAAGCCACCCTGGGCAGAAGCATCTGGCAGGGTGCTGGCAGCACTCACTCAGCGCTGGTCCGCCCGGCCAGCATCGGGCTTGTGGCGGCTGTGGCAGCTCAAACTGGCACATGCTCTCGCTAGAGCCGACTGACATGTGAATGTTGGTGGCAGGCCTCGGAAGCAAGGGTGTGTGGTGGTGCCCCAGAGCCTGGCACCGTACTGTGCCCAGAGTCAACATGCCCTTCAGCCGCTGTGAAGAGCTCAGGGCTGCAGCACCGTGCATGGCCTGGGTGGGTAGAAGGTATTCAGGGATACTCCCCAAAGCACTTAACCAAACCCCGTTTTCCAGGTTCCTGTAGAAGTCTGGTTTCTCTAGTAGCCAGCTGCCTAATCTCTCTGGCCCCCTCTAGCTACTTATATTTTTTTCCTGTTTAAAAATTGGGTGTATAATCTGTGTGGGGTTGCCTACACATTTAATCTCAGCACTTGGGAGGCAGAGGCCAGCGGATCTCTGAGTTCGAGGCCAGCCTGGTCTACAAAAACCAAAATAATAATAATAATAATAATAATAATAATAATAATAATAATAAATGTGTGTATGTACAGGCATGTGCACATCACAGCATGTGTGTGGAAGTCAGAAGACAGCTTGAGGGAGTCGGTTCTCCCCTTTTATCATGTGGGTCCCAGGGATCAAACTCAGGTTACCAGCCTCAGTGGTAGGCACCTTAGCCCGCTGAGCCGTCTTACTGGCTCCACCTTACCCATTTAAACTGGTGGCTGGCATAGGAAGTGAATTCTAAAATCACTTCCTGTATCGTTTCCTCTTTCTTGAGGAAGTTGTCCTTGCTGGTTTAATGAAGATATTGAGACAATATGAAGACTGAGGCAGAGGGTTAGAGTTTTACTCAGTGGCTACCGGTACCTACCTGAGTCCTGCAGAGTCCTGCCTCCAGGGGGCGCTCTCTCATCTAAGAGGTTTGTGGGCAGAGCCTCTTCCCTTCACCCTATAACAGACCCATGCATTTCCCTAACAGAAGGCCAGGTTAGGTAGCTGGCCCTACCATGCTAGGGACATTATGAAACTCCAGGCCCTTCCAGGGGGATCCCACGGACACAGATAAAGGTTGTCACTGGCTGAGGTGGCCTGAAAGTTCCAGGCTTGGCTTCAGACATGGCTGACTGTACTTAGCTTCTGGGAAGCGGTTGTCTCGGCAGGCAACTCCCACCCCCGCTTTCAGCAGCCCCTCACTGGCAGCTGCAGTAAATGAACAACGTGGGTGTCACACTGGAGGGTCCCTCTGCCCAGGTGGTAAGTGGCTCTCACCACCTTTGCTCACCACCCTGTCCCCGTCAAGCCCCGCCCTGGCTCTGTGGCTGCTGGTGCCGTGCTTGTGGCTGTATCTTTAGCCTTTTGGGGGCACATGAGGTCCTGTTCCATACCTGACCTGGTTGGTACCCTGGCATCTTGTGACCTTTCTCCCCAGCCAGCATCTGTCCTTGGCTGATCTGCCCAGTGGCTCTGTGCTGTCCCTAAATAGCCTCAGGGCCACACTGAGGGTTCAGGTGCCAAGATTCATGGCCCAACTTTGCCCCCTGCTCCCCCCTTCTTTCTGTGCAGCATGTCTGGAATATTAGGGGCAATTTAGAGGGAATGTTGTCTTAACTACACTAAGGTGGGAGTCTGGGGCCACTGAAGGAAGGCCATGGCCTTGGGGGCCCCTCGCCAGATCATTTGAATTGATAGGTGACGGGTATTGATTTCTCTCTCCCCTGCAAGGGCTGAGGGGTAGTGACTCAGCAAAGGAAGATGGTTTGAAATTCAGGACTGGCCTGGGAGGAGGACCAGGGAGCTCCCCCTGCCCCTGCTGGCCAGAGCTGTGCGGGAGGGCAGTGACTTTCTCAATGCCTCCCCTCACAGGGAGGGAGGGCTCTGGAACCAACAGAAGCCTGCCCTTGTCTCCTCCTCCCCACCCCCACCCCCGGTTCCAACACCCCCCCCCCCCCAATGTGACTGTGTGCCAATGGCTTTCTCTCCCTGTGACTCAGTTTCCTAGTAGATGTGGCTGGAGAGTGAGTACTCTCGCCTCGCCGGGGGACTGTGCTGTGGACAGAGAGTCCCATCTCCTGGTAGATGACAGGCATTCTGACTGAAGCTGTGACTCATCCCAAGAGCTTTGACTGTGGCGCTGGGATGGGGTGGAGGCCTCTCGCAGGTTGGGCAAAAGGTCTGCCACCAAGCTGTACCCCACAACCCCAGGGAGGAGGTTTAGTTGCTAGCAGATAGGCAATACAGTTTATGAGACACCAAAAGAGAGGCCGTGAGCCCTGGGGAATCCTAGAGGGCTTCCTGGAGGAGATCTTTGAATGACATCACCTCTGACAACGCGTGACCGAAAGGGGTGGTACGGAAGACACAGAATTGTGTTAGGACTTTATGGACAGATAGGAATGTATACAAGTCTCAGGAGATACAGGAGGACAATGGCTGTCCACTGGGGACAGGAGAGAGGACAGGGATGGGGAGAGGTAAGGACATTATGCAGCTATGTTGGGTCAGCCACCCATGTGAGATGGTCAGTGAGTGGACAAGCTGTGGTGACATCGGGCAGTAGCCACATGCTCCACACAGTGCTGAGTGACAGCCTACCATGCCGTGGAAACCACAACCCTGTCCCTGTTTCTCGAACCCTCTGAATCTGCCCAGACCCCAGCTATCCCACTGCTCTATCCTGGCTTGCAGACCCCTCCTCGGGCCCAGGCTACAGCTTTCCAGTCTCTTCTGTGACACTGGGGCACACCGATGCTCACCAGGGTTCCCAGCTAATCCATAGGGCACGGTTGTCATTCTGAAGTTACATTTTGTTGTCCCCTGAGCTGGGCCTCAACCTGGGCAAAACCAGAAGTCTCCAGGGCCGCCACAGCTACCCATTTGTGTGTGGGCCCATGTACGCGAAGGTCGGGGCCCCAAAACTGGGCATTGCTGACAAGTCCCTAGTCCAGAGCCTGTTTCTGCTCCATTTAGTCACCATCATGATTTTTTTTTTAAAGATAGGTTCTGATGTAGCCCAGGCTAGTGCTGAGCTTGCTAGGATGGCCTTGGGCTTGTGCTCTTCCTGCATTCCCCCACTCCCCGCAGTGCATCACCATCGCACCTGACTTACATGGTGCTAGGTGGGTACCTCCTCAACAGGGCCACCTCCAGCAGAGCCACCTCCCAGCCTCAGTCCCCTTTAAAGCAGCACAAGTTCTTCAGTCTTGGTCCTTCCAAACCCGGCACTTCGGATGTGGTCTGACCTTTCTGCTCTGCAGGCCGCCTGTCCTCTTAACGCCTGCCTGCAGGTTGTGTGGCTTGAGCAGCCGTGTCGGAAGAGGGAGAGCGTGTCCTCGTCCTCAGGGCACCCCGTCAGGAGGTGCCACAGTGGTCCCTGCCGTGGCTGCTACTGACCTGATGTCAACTGGCTTCTCCCCGAAAGGGTTACTCCTCCCCTGTGAGGGATCAATAAGTTTCCAGTGGGGGAAACGTTTGGCCAGTTGCCCTGCTGCTCGTTCTTTTGGCCCCACTAATTTTAGCATCCAGGATGCCCCTTCCCTTGAATGCTGACTGCCGTGGGGTGCAACCCCGGGTCATTTTCTGACTCCAACATCCTTTTTACATTGATGAGTCAATGTGCGTTCTCTCCCCCTCTGGTGGTTTATCTTCACAGTTATTTATTCATGTTTCACAAACTTGAGGCTTCTGATGTCATTCTATTTCCCCTCCTCCCTGCCCCCAAACTTCCCCTTTCTGTCCCCGTCCCCTCCCCACCATGTATGTATGTGTCTTTAAGTCCCACATACTTGGGAAGGCCAGGAATGTCATTCCTCAAGTGGTGTCCGCCTTGGTTTTTAGAGACAGGGTCTCTTATCAGCTTGGAGTTTGCCAGGTAGCCAAGGCTGGCCCATAAGACTCAGCGATCTGCCCACCTCTGCTTCACCAGTACTGGAGCTACAAGTGTGGCTTTTGATCATGGATGCTGGAGACTAGAACCAGGGTCCCCATGCTTGTATGGCTAAGCCATCGCCCCCTTTTCTGCCCTCCACTCTCTTTGTCTCCTACCTTCTCCTTTAAACCTTGAGACCAGGATCTCATGTAGCCCTGGCTAGATTCAGACTCTCTGCATCCTAGGTGACTGAGTCCAGACCCTGAGATGACACGTATGAGATTCTATACCCAGCTTTCTGTCCCCTTTTTTTTCCCTTGGGATCTCCTGTAAGCCCTTGTCCAGAGGCCTGGCCAGGTGCCTGTTTGACTTGATGCTTCTGGCAAGAACCCTGGATGTAGCTGTATGGTGTGGCACCAATAGGTGCACCAGATCTGGGTGTCCCCCTCCTGGCGCTGAGAGTGCGATCAGTGGCTTTAGCTGTCACCTTGAGCTTCTCGTTGTTGAGGTCCCTACAATGGCTTTTGTTCCTGGATCTTGTTCCTGCGTGGGACATTTCTCTACGGAGAAAGCCGTCCTCCTTGCCCATCAGTGCCCTCAGAAACAAGATGGAAGGGACAGGTGCGTCTCTCTTCCCCTTCACCTGCCAGTCTTCCGCAGAGTGACATCCTCCAAAGACTTCCAAAGAAATGTTTGAAAATTACCATAAACTCTCACATCAGCGTGTGTGGGAGGGGGAGTTGGGAGGGAGGGGCGGGGGGGGGCAACTACTTCCGCTGTTACTGTCTGCACCCATATTCTGGTTGTCCTGTCTCTGGTATCTTGGCTTGGGATCTTTGTTTCTTGGCTCCTGGAGCCTCTGGGCTCGCAGGTAGCTGTGGGACCTTCCTCACTTTCTGGAAGGTCACACTGCCCCAGGCTCCGTGGGTTCAAATCTTCATCAGGTCTACAATCAGAGTGGACCTTGGGACAGGGCTGGGGTGGGGCAGACGGAGGGAGCTCAGCCCTTGGGTCTTGTCTTTCTTCCCCCTGGTCCAGGTTGGTGTTCCAGCAGGTCCAGCTGTGCCCCCTCCTCCCCTCCTCTGTCACCTCCCCTCAGGACATGCTGGGACATCTCCCCACCTCCTGCTTCTGACCTGGGTCTGGTCTTTTCCCCAAGGGAAGATGGGAACTCCAGGTGCCCTGAGAGCCAGGCCCTTACCTGTGGTCCCTTAGTCATGTGGGACTCTGACTACGGATCCCTTTCTGATACAATTCAGCCCAAGGGGCTGCTCACCATTTCTGCCTTTCCACATCCAAGGGGCCTCTTCTCCCCTGGCCAAACCCAGACCAGAAAAAAATGACATGTAATATCCCTTCACCGGAGTGACTTAAAAATTAATACGGGCCTCCCCGTGCTACCCCACCTCCACGCGAGCCGCCTGTGCTCCCTGTGTGAGATTAAAACTCACATTTCATTTTTATATGCTGTGCTTAATCCAATAATGATTTTGCGTTGCAAACGGCAATAATATCTCTCAGCATAGTTAATCAGACTAGACTTAATGCTGTCACTATTTATTAACCTTTGTTGAAAAGCAAGAAGTTTCTCTCTAATCTGCGATTGTTGGTCCTGTCAGAGTCTATCAACTGAGAAAACAGTTTTGGCATTCATTAAAACGGTGCAAAGCCCGAAATGACAATCGGGGCTGGGTGGGATCTAGTGTGTGAAATCCTCGCCCTGTTTCTCGGGATGGCGGAGGAGCTTGGCAGGGGGAGGCCTGCGGCTTGGCGGGGACCCACGTGGTCAGAGACCCTAGATTCCTCTTGACTGAAAATCCCTTTTCCAGGGTTTGGGGGGACGAGGAGGGAGTATGGAAACTGACTTGACCAATGCCATGTCTTTGAGCTCCCCTGGACCTGGACCAGGTTCCTGAGCTTTGTCCTGACGTTCATTAGGATGCTGAGCTGGGCACCTCTTCTCTCCAAAGCCTGGTCGAGCTGGAGTCCATCAAACATGACTGCGGAGATGGCTCAGTGGATAAAGCAGCTGCCTTCAAGGCATGGAGACCAGAGCGTGAATCCTCGAACCTCTGTAAAAGGCAGGGGAGGTAGAGACAATAGATAGACCTCTGGGGACTCCTGGCCATCCCATCCCACTTGGTGAGTTCCAGGTGAGTGAGAGGCTATCTCTCAAAAGCCAAGGTTGATGGCACTGGAGGCTTCGATGCAGGGGCATCCCAGTGTGCTCATCTGGAACGTTGTGGGAACTCCACAGCACCCGGGAGTCAGGTGGCCCGAATGTCTTAAGAATGCCTCTCTAGAAAGTTCCCAGGTAATGCAGGTGCTGGGGTCTGGAAGCCCCCAGGACCTGGTGGTTTGAGATTTTATGAACCTTGCTGGTATATCATTGCTGGGCCATCCGCTGACCTCGGTTGACGGCTGGATTAGAATGCATTGTCCGGGTTTCCTGCTGGCTCTGTGCTAGAGCCGCCCCGCCCACTGCACATCTTGGCTTTACGTCACTCCCCTGCTGCCCAGCCCTGGGATAGCTTTAGAACACCGGTTCTGATCAGCTGGGCACAGTGAGGTGGAGAGGTGTGCCCTCACAGGTTCCCAGGCCGTGCAGAAGCTAACGGATGCCACGTCAGGCAGGATACATTTTGTGTCCTAAGACTCTGCCGGGTCACAAAGGACCTCAGCCGGATCACCTGGCTGGGGCTTGCAGAGGCAACCCTGAGCTATACCCATTTCCCCGAAGGGAAACCAGCTTTGAGGAAAAGGGAACCTTCCACCTGCTAAAGCCTCTGACACAAGGCAGGCTCCAGGGTTCCCCTTTCTCCTTTTCTGAGAGTTCCAGCCATGCCTCACTGTCGAGTCTTCACTTTCCAAAGATGGCTTAAGAAGAACCAGATACGGGGGGCCGGAGATACGGCTCGCTTGGTGGAGGGCTTGTCTAGCAAGTGTAAGATCGTGGGTTCGAGCCTCTGCTTCCCACACAACCAGTCATGGTAGTAGTACACGCCTAAAATCTCAGCCCTCTGCCACTTAACTACATAGAGCATTTGAGGCCAGCCTGGGCTACATAAGACCCTGTATCAAAACAAACCAAAAAGCCCAGGATAGACCATCCATCCACAAGGTAGTTGCTATGGACTTGGTTGGAGTGACTGATGTGAGGTTCTCCCCCCCACCCCCACCCCCACCCCCACCCCCGTGATGAAGCCGCAGCCCTTTCAGGAGCAGTCAGTGAGCAGGTGTGGTCAATTACTCAGGAAGGCTGAGGGTGCCTGGGACAGTGCTGTCTCTGCTCTGTTCTGCTCTGGTGATAAAGGCGGAAGAGAATGTGACAATCCAGATCTCTCCCTTGCCTCGGATTGCAAAGGAGCTCAGGCTGGCACGGACGATGGGAAGCTCTTACTGTGCAGAGATCAATGCTGGCTGCAGCAGCCAGAGCCCAGAACCCACTTTTTATTTCTGCCTTTGATAACCAGAGCCTGAGAGAGCTTCGGAAGGCGGCATGCCCAGATGCCTCTGGAGTCTGTCTATGTGCCGGGAGAGGAACGAATAGATTCTTGCACATGGGGGTGGGATCTAAGGCCCCCCAGTATGGTCAGGAGCATATGTGGTCTGTCCCTTCTCTTCTGGGTCCCCAAGAAGCATCTTACCACCTTCGTAGGTTAAAAGAAACCATGTGAGGGAAGTGTGTGGATTTCGGCTGCGCAATATCCCTCTGCCTCTCTGTTCCATGCAGTGATCTTTGTGGGTTGAGGACACCCAGTTCCCTTCAATAGGTACTTTCAGGACTTTTTTTATTTTTTAAATTTAGATGTGTTTGCACAAATGCAAGTTCCAGTGGGACCCAGAAGAGTGTCAGGTCGCCTGGGTTTAGAGTCCCAAGTGGTTGTGAGCTCCCCAGTAGGGATGCTAGAAACCAAACTCAGGAACTCTACAAGAGCAGTAGGTGTCTGAACCACTGAGCTGACCCTCCTGGCCCTACTTTAATTTTTATTATATTTTATTTTGTGTGTATGCATGTATATGTGTGAGCATGTGTGTGTGTGTGCGCGCGCGCGCACTCATGTGTGCATGCACACATGCACGCATGCACACACAACATATAGAGGGGCAGTTCTCTGTCTCCGTCAAGTGGGACTTGGGAATCAGCCTGAGGTCAGCGTGCTTGGCTGTCCAGTGTCTTTACTCCATCTGTCTGGCCAGCCCTAAAGCCACTTGGTTCTAAGATATAGCTTGGCGCTGTGCTTTTAGGCCCTGAGGCACGGGGCCGCATCAGTTGCTCACCCAGCTGGGCTCAGCAAATCTGTGCTCCTGGCCGCAGTGCTTGGTCACCTCTCAAGGAAGTGATGTGTGAGGCATCGTTAGAGGGATGGAGTTTGCCAGGGGTGGAGGGGAATAGAAACCCTTGTGGTGTAAAGGAGCTGGATTAGAACTTGGTGACCATGGTGGGTGGGCTGGCAGAGGGGACTGTCAGCGAAGCAGTGTGGAGAGCTCTAGCTGGGGATGGCTGGGGAGAAGCTTCGAGTTCTGGACGTCTGACTAAGGCTTTGGCTCTCCCTAGCACACTGTGGGAATGCCTGATCAGGACTCAGACCTGGGGGCCGGCTGGACCTTCACACACTGTAACCTACTGGTTTGTTTTCATAAACTGTGACCTTCGACACTCCCCCCAGTTCTATTATGTTAACCCTTTGTATTCAAACCCTTCTCCTCTTTTCTGTCTAAGCCTATGGTACACCTCGAGTTAGTAGAGTCTATGGTGTGGGGACTCTTGTCATTTCTTAGGTAGACTTCCAACTTAAGGATCTTTTTAGATTTTAAAAATGTGTTTTGCCTTGCATGTATGTCTGTGCCTGGAGCCTGCAGAGGCTGGAAAGGGTGTTGGATCCCCTGGAAGCAGAGTTACACATGGTTGTGAACTGCCCTGTGGGTGCTGGGGATTGAGTCCGAATCCTCTGCAGGAGCAGCCAGTGCTCTTAGCCACGGAACCAGCCCCTGGACACCCAGCTTCAACCCCGTGTGCCTCCCTCTGTTTCTCCATTCCAAGCAAAAGTGAGTGTCCATGTGTGGTTTGTTGCTTCCGACAGAGCAGCCTGTCCACCTTTCTGGGAGTGCCCTTTAGCGTCACAGAGGATAGCGCGTGACTTTCTATCCTCCAGTTCTGCTCTTGTGGTTCAAGACTTCTCCCCGTAGTTCATGTCCTCTGTGTTTTCATGTGAATTCAGAAATTGACTTTTCCGCTTCTCCTACCGAACAACCAAAGCGGGCCCTCGGGGGTTGATCATGATCTCATGGATGTAGATGACTTAGGAGAAAGCTGAAGTTGTGAAGGAGATGCACGCAGTCTTCCATCCATGGACAGCACTGCTCCACACCCCGCCCCCACCACCCCTGCCCCTGCCCCCTGCCCCCTACCCAGCTCTTCTCTTATTCTGTCTGTGCCAGCATAGAGGCCTCCTCTGCCCCACGACTGCACATGGTGTCTCCTGCTCTGTCCCCTGAGCCCTCTGTCCCTGGTACTAATCACCATGACAGAAGTTCTTTGTGCTTTGATGCTTCTCAGTTGCCATTTCCTGTGAACCGTGAGCTCTTGAAGGGTGGAGAGACTGGCTCTGTCTGGTTCATGGACTGGAACCCAGGGAGTTCCCCATGAAGATTGATGAATGAATGAATGAGTGAAGGAAGGAAGGAAGGACGGAAGGACGGACGGACGACGGACGGACAAGTCCATCCTTTCACACACACCTGCAGCTTGCTGGCTGCTCTCATTCCCAGCTCCGTTGTGTCTGTCTGTGAATGGGGAAACTGAGTCCTCCTTCAGGCCTCTGCTTGGCCTTGTGCTTCAGACTCCGCTCTGGCCGTCAGGAGTTGCACTTTGAGAAACCCTGTTCATACGACAGGCAGATGCGTGTGATCGTAGTTTTTACACTCTTGGCTGTATTGTGTGCCTGTGCATATTTGTACATGTGTGCACATAATCCGTGTGTACATGAGTTCACGCACGTGTGTGTGTGTGTGTGTGTGTGTGTGTGTGTGTGTGTGTGTGTGTGTTGCGCGCACACACGCTCGTGCGAGATTCAGGGTAGGCGTGGAAGTCAGATACCAGCTGCAGGAGTGGCTTCTCTTCTTCCACCAATGGGAGTCTTGGGTTTGAACTTGGGCTGTGAGGTTTGGCAGTGGGCACCTTTATCCATGGATCCATCTCTCAGGCCTGATTGCAGGCAGTGATGATAATGGAGTTTTAATTTCTTTGATGAGGTGCAGAGGTACCACCTTCCAGCATTGCTCAGAGCCTTAGGAAAACCAGCAGTGGGGTTTTGATCAAAGCAGGTTCTACTTATGAGTAGGAAAATCTGAGTCTGTAAGATGCTGCCAACAGGTAGTGAAGGCCAGTGACAGCAAGGCGAGTCTCGGCCCCGCCCCTGCCCCTACTCCAATGCCCCTCCCCCCTTCTCCCCAGGAACCACGGCATAGGGCATCTGACTAATTGGTTTGCGGACATGACTGGGCTAGATAGATTTCATTGTGCTTTTGATCTCAAGTCGATACAGAGGCCGAGTGTTAATGGAGTCCCCTGGGTGAGGGCTGTAAGGAAGACTTAAGGAAGAACTTCCTGAGGAGACCTCAGGTGGCCAGGTGGCCTGACTGCCAGCATTGGAATATGAGAATTCAGAGAGACAAGGAGATTGAGAAGCTGGCTGCTGTGCAGGAGTGCAGAGGGAAATGAAGGAGGGGGTGACCCTCTGAGTTGATTCTCTAAGTTAACCTAGACTAAGCAGAAACTTGAGAGCGGGGCTCCCTGGGGAGCCATGGGAAGAAGACCTCACCAGTCTCTTCCCATTACAGTTGGTGTTTCCTACTCCTCTCAGTCCCATTTTAGTTACAGAATAGCCTGGAAAAGCAGAGGCAACAATAACTATTGTTCTCCCCAAATCACAGATCAGCAAACTGAGGCTGGTGGCCTTGGCCTGGAGCTTCGGGACTAGCCAGAAGGATTCCATGGTGCAAGCCCCACTTCTCTGCCTTGCCCAGTATGTCATTGTCCTTGGTGATGGAGCTTGATTGGCTTTTGTTTGTGACTCTAGAATCAAATGACACCTTACACCATAGGGACTGGAGAGGTGACTCGGAGGGGACAGTTCCGTTCCTGGCACCCACACAGCAGCTCCCAACTGTCCGTAGTTCCAGCTTCAGGGCATCTGACACCCTCAGACAGATAATACACACAGGCCAAACACACCAGTACACGTAAATAAAAATAAATACATCACATTAAAACATTTCTTAACAGAAGAAAAAAATGACACGTTAGTTCACAAAACAGAGCAGTGTCGTCTTGGGGTGCAGGCCACAGGGCATGAGAGCATAGCTGGTTATTCTGCTGATAGCTGGTTGTCATCGTGAGGCAGTGACAGGGAACAGAGAGATGGGAACGCAGTGGGTTGGCCCATGTCAGGTCACACCGACTGACTCTTCACACCGACTGACTCTTCTGTGAGAGTCACAGCAGACAAGCTTTCCTCTCAAGCCTGACTGGACTCGTTCACCGTGGTTACAGGAAGCTCCTGTTGTGGGGGTGGTCAGTGGTCCAGGTGGGATGTGACAGTGTGTCTGCTTGATTCTGTGGCACCTGGCACGAGGGACTGCATCTCTCTGTGGTCCAGCCTGCTTCGTCCTAGAAAGCTAGTCCCAATTCATGCTCTCCCAACCATTTTGTTTGAGAGAGCAGAAATATCTCTATTGTGTTTGTTACTTAGCCCCCGGGACTCTGCAAAGTGCCTGATAAATATGTATTCAGATATTTGCAGAGGAGCTGAGGTCAAAGGTTAAAGATGACTTCAGCTGGCTACCCACGAGGGAGAGGGCCAGATTAGAAGGCACACTCATGTGACCTTGACACTGTGTAGGCAGAGGCAGGGGCATCGCAGATTCCAGGCTAGCCTGGGATTAGGACGGCTGAAACATGCTTGTGTGATTTTGGTG
Organism: Mus musculus; assembly: GCF_000001635.26. Lineage (NCBI taxonomy): Eukaryota > Metazoa > Chordata > Mammalia > Rodentia > Muridae > Mus > Mus musculus. The sequence goes on along the minus strand of NC_000071.6, from coordinate 121,988,729 downwards.
TGATTTAATGCTTGACTGGTTTTTTATGACCCTTCCAGAAGCCCTCATTTCCTGGTGCTCTCAGATGGCTCTCAGGAGAGAAGGAGGACATAGCTGTAAGGGCTGTGAGTCAAGCCATCTGTCCGTCCATACAGACTGTATCATGCCATGGAGAGGGTAGGGCCTGTATGTGCTTTGGTGGTCTCATGTCATCTCCCTCATGTATGGAAGCAATCATCATAGTCACGTAGGGACACACAGTGATGGAGCAGCTGCTGCTAGCTCTGTCACAGCAGTCACCACACCAGGAGTCTGGAAACTCCTACAGAGTCTCATGCTAAGCATAAAACTCTTCATCCTAGAAGGGACACGCCACTTCTGTGTTCAGCGTGTAGTTCAGACTTAGTCGTGTGGCCTCTCTCAACCCTAAGGAGACAGGGGAGCAGAGATAGGAAGCTTCGGTAGAAATAACCATGCCTGCCGCATGCGCTGGTAAAAGTCACTTCGTTTGACTCCACGGCAAACCCGGTAAGAAGACCAGGAAATGTAACTGACAGTGTGTCGTGGGCTCTGTGTTCTTTGCCCAGAACAGCTTGTTTAATCACAGAGTCACCCCATCATCCAGTAGGCACTGGAATAATTCCCATTTTACAGATCAGAAAATGGAGGCTCAGAGAGGTAAGGCTACTTACCCAAAGTCACACAGCTAGGAAGTGGTAAACACAGTATTTGAACCTAAGCTACTTTGGCTACAGGACCCGTATTATATTAACCCAGTCACCAATGGAAAAAATTGAGGCTCAGCCCCATCTAACGCCTGTCCTCCTGCCCACAGATCTCCAATAGGAGACCTCCCTATTCAGTTTGGCCATTGGGATTATCAGGTTATCACCCTTCCTGGGTCTCTCTTGGGTGGGCACCTTGCAGTCCTTAACCTCTTGAGTCCTGAAGCGAGCCTATGCTGTGCTGGTCTGGACGACTCAGCTCCGCAGGAGCCAAGACTCCTCAAGACCCGTCACAAAACCCAGACATTATTAAGCATTAAATGCCAGGGCTGGAGACGTGGCTCAGCAGTCAAGAGCCTGTGTTATCATTGCAGAGTGTGGGAGTTCAGTTCCCAGCACCTACATCGGGCAGCTCACATCCGCCCGGAAGTCCAGCTCCAAGGAATCGATCCCCTGGCTTCTGCAGGTACCTGCACTCATATACACAAAACCTCACACATAGGAGTGCACTTATGCACTTATGCACACAGGTAGAATCTTAAAGATTACAGGATTAAAACATGCAATCAGCGATTTTAGTAACTTATCTTCCAGAGGGACACAGTTCAAGACACAAGCAGAATTCTGAAACCCCAGGTAGTAGTTATTAACCCTGTATGAGCTGTGCTTTTCCCTAGGTATATAAACCAGGGATGAAGTTTAATTTTTATAATTCAGGCATGACAAGAGATGAGCCAACAATAAAGCCAGGTGACTGTAACAACGTACCATAAAGCCGCAACAGCAGGCTGCGGAGATGGCCCAGTCAGTAAACCAGTTGCAAGCATGAGGGACCGGTGAGAGCCCAGTGCATTAAAAGCCAGGTGCAGGGTTGAGGGCCTGTGCCCCCAGTGCTGAGGGGCGGACAGAGGCAGAAGGGTCTGTGGGGCTTGCTGGCCAGGAGGTCTAGCCGAGTTGGCAAGCTACAGGTTCTATGAGAGACTCTGTCTCAAAAGTAATGTGGACAGCAGTGTCACTTTTGATGATGCTGTATTCTGAAGTCAGTGCGCATGTATACACACACACACACACACGCACACATGCACATGCGCACAGTCAGAGTTTTCTGACTGTGCTCCCAGTCTCTCAGGAATACCTCATTGCTGTCTTCTCGCTCATTGCTGTCTTCTCGCTCCAACTTGGATACTGGTGAGACGGTGTACTGGCTAGTTTTGTGTCAACTTGACACAAGCTGGAGTTATCACAGAGAAAGGAGCTTCAGTTGAGGAAATGCCTCCATGAGATCCAGCTGGAAGGCATTTTCTCAATTAGTGATCAAGGGGGAAAGGCCCCTTGTGGTTGGGACCATCTCTGGGCTGGTTGTCTTGGGTTCTATAAGAGAGCAAGCTGAGCAAGCCAGGGGAAGCAAGCCTGTAAGTAACATCCCTCCATGGCCTCTGTATCAGCTCCTGCTTCCTGACCTGCTTGAGTTCCAGTCCTGACTTCCTTTGGTGATGAACAGCAGTATGGAAGTGTAAGCTGAATAAACTCTTTCCTCCCCAACTTGCTTCTTGGTGGAGATGTTTTTGACCAGGAATAGAAACCGTGACTAAGACAGACAGCTAGGTGTCAGCGCACCATGGGTAGTAAATAGGAGTGGTTCATGGCTGGGTTAGGGTTTAAGGCACAGTTCTGCCATTCTGTGGCAGTCAGTTTGAAAACCAAGATGGCTACCAGGCAGATAGCAGGGTGGGTAACACATAGTGTAGATACGCCAAAAGACATTCCGAGTCCACTTCATGGCGGAGACAGAGTCTGAGCGTGGTGACATTTCATGCAATACTAGAATAATAAATACATCACTTCAGACTCATGAATTGTTTATTTCTGGAATTTTCGCTGTATGTTTGGACAGCAGTTGGTCGCAGTCAGATGAGACCAGAGGAAGCTAAATCGCAGATACCGTAGGATTATTTTTTCCACAGAGGGCCATATGGTCTCTGTCACGGCTACTCAACTCTGTCACAGCAGAGGCAGTGTGCGCACTAAAAGGTGTGGCTGATTGCCAGTAAAACTTTATTTACAATACCGGAGGATGGTGTGGGCTTGGCTCACAAGCCACAGATTCCCAACTTTTGTCTAGAGTGTGTGTCCCTCACCTGCCCAGAGATTATTCTTCAAATCTGTTCATGCAGCGGGCTAGGAGGTACGCAAGTAGGCAAAGTGCACCACACAAGTGCCTGGGCCTAAGTTCTGGCACATTCCTGAGCTGCGGAGCTGAGGCAGGGGGATTCCTGGAGCCCTCTGGCTAGCCAGCCTCACTGAAGTGGCCAACACCATCAGTGAGAAACTCAGCCTTAAAAAGAGACGGAGAGCAACTGAGGACGCCTGATGTCAACCTTGGGCATTCTGCACATGCCACATAGACATGGAAAACCCATGTACACGTGATCACCTTAAGTGTCCCTCCATGGCTGACAGACATGGGGGCCCCCTTCACCCCTGAGGTTCTGTGAGTGGTTTTAGCCATTCCCACTGACTGAAAGACAGACTGGCAGACCTGAATCTTGTTCATCTGGTTGTTATTTAAGTGGGGTGTCACCCCACTGTGTTCTTGCCTCCCAGTACCTGACCTAGGGCCTCATCATAGAGATTAAGGAGGTAAACAGCCTCTTTGTGGGGTATTGGGAAGGTGTATAAAGGAGAGGTGTGTACACTCCATCATCCCCAGCCCCAGGCAGTGGTGCTCCGTGAGACTTTCTCAACAATCTAAGGACAGTGACTCCTAAGGACACCCTCTGTGTCCCTGTATGCTCTGGTGGTCCAGGCCCGAAGCAGGACAGGTACCCAGTTGTCGGATACAAGAAGGGTAAATGACCCACCCGTGTGTTTGGTTAGCACTACCCTTAGCAGGCTCATCAGCTACTACACGGATTTGGAAGTGAGGGTAAAATGAGGTCTCCCCCTGCACTCAAACACCCCAAAGAGCCGAGAACTAAGGGGTCTGAGTCAGCAGACGTCGGGATCCCGAGATCGAGACCAGCTCTTATGCAACGCAGGTTGGTCTTGAGCTCATGTGTGTTCAAGGATGACTCTGAACTCCTAATCCTCCTGCCTCAACCTCCCAAGAATTAGCACTACTGGGCACTCCCCACTGTGGATTATGTGGTGTTGGGGATGGAACCCAGGGATGTGTGTACTGCTGGCAAGGGCTCCTCAGGCTGAGCTACACCCCCAGGTCCCAGGAACCTTTTGAACCATGGTGGTCCCCAGCTTCTACTTCCGGAGTTGGGCCACTGAAACCACGGAGTAGGTGAGCTTTCTCTCCAGAGTCCTGAATACCGAGGAAGTGACAGCACTCTCTGGGGCCTGATTTAAACCCTTTAAAGCCTTCTGGCTGCTGGCGATGAGCTCAGAAGAGGCCTGCCCTACCCGGCTGCCGTGGTGAGATGGCCGAGGTGTATGCTCTTGCTGCCGGGAGAGGATTGAGTCTGCCTTTGTTATTTTTGATCATAGAACTCTAGTGACGGACAGAACCCAGAACACCCACAGAATGGCCCGAGAGGCTCTGCCTCTCAGTGCTCCCAGGGCTTTTGCTTCCATCAAGTTCCAAAATCTACATTTTCATCGAGTGCCAGCCAGGCCAAGGTCCCCCTGTCACGTGCCCGCCAGGCCAGGGCCCCCTTCTGGCCTCACACGCTCAGGTGATTGACTTTAGGCACCCTGTTAAAAATCACCACCCTAGACAACCTAAATGCTGCATCTTGTATTTTAGAATGAATGGGGGTTTTCCCTCAAGTTGACCCAACGTGCGATGTTAGATCTTATCAATAATAAATCCTCCCATCCATCCCCAGGCAGAGTGGGGTGACGGGGGTGGCAGATGGGGAGGGGAAGGAGATCCTTGGACAGGATCACAGAGTTTGACCAGAAGGAATGCAGAAGCTGCGCCCTGAGAGAGCTTCCTAGAGCATTCCCCAACTTGGCTTGTTGGCTGATCGGGTGGGAGATGGGACTGAGGATATTTTTCACTGAGCTGGCTCAGCGAGCAAAGGTGTTTGCCGCCAAGCCCGTCAGACCTGAGTTCAATCCCCAGGGCTCATGTGATGGCAGGAGGGATCTGATGCCTACAAGCTGTTTTCTGTCCTCCACATGTGAACTGGGACATACGTGTACCCCTCCATGGATTAACGGAATAACATTTAAATTAAAAAAAAATTATTAAAATGACTGTTCAAGGGTCTGGGGAAGTGGCTCAGTTACGGCTTGCTCTACATGCATGAGGTTGTGAGTTTGAGTCCCCAGGACCCGAATAAAAGCCAGGTATGGTAGTGCATGCATGCAGCCCTAGTGCGGGGGGGGGGGGGGGAGGGGGTTGGGGAGAATGGAGGCAGGTGGAGCCCGTGCGCTTAGGATCAGTGAGGGACTGGATCAAAAAAAGTAAGGCAGACAGGGGCCTGGAAGATGGCACAGTGGATAAGGTCCTTACCGTGCAACCTGGCAACCTGCATTTGATCCCCAAAGCCCACACGGGGATGGAAGGAGAAAGCTGTCCCCTGGCCTCCACACATGCACTGTGGCGTGTGCTCTCCCCTCCCCTTCATGTGCACAATACTAAAAATCAGGTGAGACTGATAGAAAACATGGGACTGGCATGAATCTCTGGCCTCCACACACATGTGCACATATGTTCACATAAGAACCTGCACACACACATATACATCTGTATTGTGAAGGTACACGCCTGCAGTCCCAGCACTCAGGAGGCTAGCCTGGGCTAATATCTAAACAATAAACTGAGCAATACTGAAATGAAAAGACTATATAGTAGTATAAGGTACAAGCCACAACAAAGAAGGGGTCGAGGACAGAGGTGTTCCCTGCAGGGTGGACTCTGACACTTAGGGATTGTCCTGCTATTGGGGTAAGGTCTGGCCTTTGTTTTTCGAGACAGGGTTTCTCTGTATAGCCCTGGCTGTCCTGGAACTCACTCTGTAGAGCAGGCTGGCCTCGAACTCAGAGATCCGCCTGCCTCTGCCTCCCAAGTGCTGAGGTTAAAGGTGTGCGCCATGCCTGATTGGGCACTGCCCTTTGAAATGCTTGATTTCTCCAGGTTCCAACACTGGTCAGATCCTGGTCCACAGATCCACTGGACCGACTTCTCTGTCTGTTCTCTCTTAGGAGTCCATCCAGTCCCGCACGCACTAACAGCCCATAGCAACATGGGCCCGTGTCACCTCTGCCATCTGAATATAACTGTAGGAAAAGAAGATTTCAGGCCTGTTTGCTTGGGGTTGCCGAGAAGTCTTTGCAAGGAACCCAGAAGCCTGGCGCTTCTCACCCTTATCGTTAATTTAAAATTGGAGGCCGGGGGAGAGGGCTCAGTTGGCGAAGAGCTCACCATGCAAGCCTGAGGACCTGAGTTCGAATCCTTAGGGCCCATATAAAAGTCTGTGCATAGTGGTGCATTGGTCCCGGCACTGGAGGATTGTGGGGACAGAGATGGGAAGATCCCTGCGGGTGTTGCTAGACTGTTCAGGGGTAACCTGCGGCTTTCATGAGATAATCTGACTCAGAAATAAAATAGCAATTGAGAAAGACACCTGGTGTCTGTCAACTTCTGGCTTACACACACATGCGTGCGCGCATGCACGCACATACACACAGCAGGCTTATACATACACCTGTACACATATACACCTCACAAAGCAACGATCGGAGGTCAGCTACCACTCTCCACTTCTCTTCCCTCTTCCCCTTCCAGGTCCAGCAGGGCACAAGGCCCTTCACAGAGGAGGAATAGTTTTTACAAGTAGCTTCTGGAGCAGGGATGGGCTAAGCGGTTGTAATTTCTCACAAGGCTGTTTTTTATAGAAGAAAATCGAGTCAACACTCCGGAGTATACTCGGCTCTTTCCAGAGATGGGAGAATTAATCAAGCTGCCGACTTCGCTGTCTAAGGCGCGCAGGGCGGGAGGGCCGAGTTTCATCAGCAGATTGGCTCGGGGAGGCGCAGATGAAAGGAAGGCCGGCCCTCTCCTGGTGCCTTAAATATTGGCAGGCGGTGGGGTCGAGATGTTTCCTTTTCTTTTGTTGTTAAGGAAAGCCATACAGATAATTAATGCCGCTGGAAGGAGCCTGCTCCTCTGGCGTCTGCCAGGCTGGGCTCCCCCCACCCCGCAGTCTGGGATCTTCTAGGGAGAGAGAAAAAAAAGTGAAGCCCCCAGGGGGACTCTGGCAATTTACACAAGCAATAAATATCATCCAGAGAGCAGACAGGACCAGCCAGGGCCTCATAGCTACAGACATCTGAGAGGGGGACTCAAGTCCCAGTGAACGCCAATGAACTTGACACAGGGAATGCTTCACACCATCCAGTCCCGCAGTGTCTTGCAGCCCTGGGGTGCAGCTGTCACACGGTGATTGTTTGAAAAGGTAGGTGGTCACCAAAGCCCAGGGAGCGCACACAATGGGTTTGATGCTTGAAGGTTTTTATCACGCTGTATGTCTGGGTACCAGGGAAATCTGTTACCATCCCTAGATGCCAGAGGCAGCCATGGGGTCGTGCAGTTCTGGACAGGTCTACTGTCCCTGGAAGTCCTGTATGTGCCTCAGTGTGCCCAGACCCCCCATGCAGTACTTTGTGAGCCCTGGTCTGTACATGCATGTTAGCACGTGCTCACGTGATATAAAATGAACCATTCTCGGGGCAATGGTGGCGCACAACTTTAATCCCAGCACTTAGGAGGCAGAGGCAGGCAGATTTCTAAGTTCGAGGCCAGCCTGGTCTACAGAGTGAGTTCCAGGATAGCCAGGGCTACACAGAGAAACCCTGCCTCAAAAAATAAAACAAAACAAACAAACAGCAAAATAATAATAATAATAATAATAATAATAATAATAATAAATAAAGATAAAATAAAGTGAACCATTTAAAGCAAGCACCCGAGGCTGTTAGTACACTCATAGTGTCACGTGGCGGTCACTTCTGGCTCATTCTAAAGCACGCTCCTCCCCTGACTGTTGACCGTCCCCACGGGGAGGCTCACATCCACACCCAGCAGCTTGTTCTGTTGTCGTGGAGGTTTGCCTCCTACAGACATCTGGCAGTGGAGCTTGGTGGTGGCTGACCTCTCTGCGCCAGCCTCTCTCTCCTTCAGGGTTGTGCATTTGTTCAGGGTTCCCAGGTGCTGTAACATGCATCGGTACCTCGTGCCTTTTCATTTTTCTTGGCTAGTTAATATTCCACCACTCGATCGCCTTTACTCTCTGGGCCGTGGCTGGCATTTGGACCATTTCCTTTTGAATCGCTGTTGTGGCTAGTTGATGCCAGGGATTCGTAGAGACAGGCATTCGCTTGATCAACAAGAGATCGATTCTGTGGGATGTGGGGTTGTCAACTGGTCTGGCCACATGGCACTTCCCTTCTGTGGGGGGAAGCCCTCCAGACTGTTGGGGCGATAATCTTTTCCTATGGCTAGACCTGCCGGCCCCCCATGGTGAGCTGGTTTATCTTGTAATGCAACTGTTTAGCTGTGTCTTGGGGGCACAGCCGGCTTTTTAATTGAGTACCAGAAAAATCCACTTTTTTGGCAGATTTGGGGTGTTACCATCCAGGGTGATGTTATACCAGGTACATGGGGAGGGGGACCACCTTGGTGGTCCATGCATCTCCTCACTGCAACTCCTAAAGCAGGAAGTGCAAGAGACAGGAGTGTAAATGAGGGAGGGTGAGCTGCCGTGGGACTATAGAGAGTGGTGGAGACTGTAGCAGTGTCCAGGAGGAGGCCAGGCTAGTGACTGACAGTTGCCAAACTAGTGTGGCCAGACTTGCCTGGTTTGTAGAAGAAACTAGAAATCCCAAATTTTGTGTGTCTCTAGCCAGATGTTTTAGCGCACACCTGCTCTCGGGAGACAGGGGAATCAATTTAGAGTCATCTCCAGTTACATAGTTTAAGGAGTTTAAGGCCAGCCTGGACTACATGGGCGATTCCCAACCCCACTTCCACTTCTGCCTACAAGACCAGGGACTTCTCGCCCTCTGCCCGCTGACCATAAGGACCTCGACAGGAAGCCTAGGAGTCAGAGAGGGGGGCCTCAGACATCTAAGCCATGTCTTCATGGAATTGGTCTGTGATCTCAAGGTCTACTCTGTCCCAATCCCTTTAGGCCAGTCCCTTCCAGTCTCCACACCCAGCTCACAATGGCAAAGATCGCGAGGTGTGGGCAGACTCCGGTGAGGCTCCGCACTGGGCCATGTGCTGTCCTCAGCGGACACCAGACATCAGCCCAGTGTCTGAAGGGGTGCCTCCTGCACCACTGTCCTGCGGGATGTGTGGCCTAGGGGTTAGGCAGCTGAACCTGTGTAGCTGCTCCTTGGGACACTCTGCCAGTTGTAGGGAGCATTACCTGAATGGGTGACATCAGAGAGGGACATCACGGCACCCCACTCGCACACTGTGAACCCTTAGACATTTCACCAAGGTAGAAGGGCCCTGAATGGTGGTCCTCAAGTGCCCACAGCCGGCCCCTGTACCCAGTTTTGGAGTACCCCCCTCTAATTAGACCTCCCCAGCTGAGCACTGTGGTTCACTGTAGAGCCAGCCCATAGGGAAAAGCAGCCCCACCCTCCTGGAAGCCTGACTCCCCTCACAAGCGCGTTCCCACAGACACAGGGTCAGTGTCTGCTAGATCCTCCCACAGTGGGGCTGTCAGAACTTGCTTGCTGCTGGACGAGCCTCCCTGCCCCTTCCTTGGATGAGCCCAAGGGAGCTTCAGGGTTTCTGGCTCACTCACAGGGGTCACCTTCTATCCAAGAAACCAGCCAACTCTGGAGAGTCCTTTCACAACCCTGAGTGGCAGCAGTGAGTTCGAAACTCTCCCTAGGAGAACCTGGGTCAGTACATCCAGCCCCACCCAGCCATGGCTGTCCTGGAACTCACTCTGTAGATCAGGCTGGCCTCGAACTCATGGAGATCCGCCTGCCTTCCAGGTGCTGGGATTAAAGGCGTGCACCCCCACCGCCTATACTTTAATTTCTGATCTCTCACACTGGCTCTGGATCACCCAGGCAGCTGCTGTGGGAACCAGGCTGATCCCAATTACAGGAGCCTCACCGGTTCTGCCCCCCACCCCAGGAATGCACCCAAAAGAGCGCATGGACCCAAGAGGTCCTGGAAACAATGATCACACAGTCAGAAAGTAGAAGTGACCAGATTCTGTGTCACCCCCTGAACAGATAAGCAGAAGGAAATGTATTCAAACAGTGGAATAGTATTCAGCCATAAAAAAGTATACAGTAATGCTTTGTTCTGCCATACGAACACACACACACTCAGTGCTATTGACAGAAGGTGGGCCAGTTGTCACGTGACTGCTTACATCACATATTCAGGAAGGGGGAATCCAGGAAACGGACACAGCTTAGAGTCTGCAGGGCTGAAGAGAGGGTGATGGGAAATGAATACTTGCTGGATTGGGGTTTTCCTTTTAATTCTATCATTATAGTATAACATTTGTTTCACCATGACATGTTAAATCTGCCTTCTGCCTGTGACAGAAGCCATGAGCTATCTGTTCTATCCCCGTCTGTCTTTCTGATGCCCTGGATTGTGGGGGGGTTCCTTTTGGGGTGTGATGAGAATGTTCTGGAACTCCAGGGGGGTAGCTGTCCTGTTGTGTTTATTGTCTCCAGTTGGACTCTGAAGCTTTAGTGTTGGTGAGTGTGTGTCCCCCATTGGCCAGGCTAGTGGAGCCTGGCGCTTTATACGTCCCTGGTGGGGACTTGCCCATCCTTAAGCAGAAGGTTGAGGGTAAAGGATGGAGATAACCAGCCCTTGGCTTTGGTACAAATCCATCTTCATAGGGAGAGGAGACCCTGAGGATGAAGGTGAAGAACATGGAGGGATGAGAAGGGTGGGGTCCGAGCCATGGGTTCAAGGCCAAGCTCCGCTGAGACAGCATCCACAAGAAGAGTGTAGCAGAGCCACAGAGTTGCCACGTCGGCCTCAAGTGAGGTTGCTGATGATGGGCACAGCCTCCTGGGGGTGGGGGATGGGGTGGCTGGAGGTCAAGGCTGGGGACTCTGAATGTGCCCAGGTTATCAAGCCTGGCCTCTTCCTGTGTCCGCTTAGTGATTCTGAATAATAGCTCATCCATTTTGCTAATAGGTGTGTGCAAGGCTCAGAGAGGCTGGGAGACTCACCCAAGATCCCTCAGCAAGAGCAGCCAGCTTCAGTCTGTCAGGAGTCTCTTCTTGGGACTAAAAAGGTGAATGCTGAGCCAGGCGTGACCATATACAGCTGTCATGCCAGCACTTCGGAGGTTGAGGCAGGAGGATCAGGAGTTCAAGGCCAGCCTGGACTACACAGTAAAACTCTATCTCAAACAACAAACAAACAAAAACTCTATAGCTTTTTTTTTTTTAATGGAAAAAGCCATCTACAAAGAATAATAAAATAGTCCTTATTGTCCCCATCATGCAGGTGGAGCCTAGCCACTGCCAGCTTCTGTTGTCCCTGTGCCTTTAAACAAGCCTGAAACGTTAGAGACAGAGCTTACGGGTGTCTGTAGGCTGTGGTGGGGTCCTACCTGACAATTATCTTTATTTCCTACCTTGCTCATTGATTTTTCTTTCTTTTTCCTGTACTGTCATGGCTCCCACGCTCGGAGGGTCTGCATTTCCTCATCTGTGAAATGGGCCTCCTGCCTCTCTCTCCCCTGCTGGAGCTCAGTCCTGTAAACCAGTGGGGAAGGGACCTGCTCCAATGGTTTTTATTGGTTTCAGTGTGTGTGGCAGGGGTGGGGTGGTGATGCACGTGTGTGCACATGTGTGTGGAGGCTGGAGGTTGATCTTGGGTATCACCCCCAGGAGAACCCCCCCCTTTTTAAATTTGGAGACAGGATCTCTCACTGGGCTGTAGCTCCTTGGCACCAGTCTGGCTGGCCAGCAAGCCCCCGGGGTCAGCCTGTCTCTGCCTGCCCTAGGCCTGCAGACCCACATTGAGGCGCTTGGATTTTTACATGGGGTCCTTGAGGATTGCAAGGAGGCGCTTCTCCCAGATGTGGCCTTCTAGAGATGTCCCTGGTTTGGGGCTCCAGTTGGCGCCGGGCTGCGCTGGCAGCTCCAACTCCAGTATCTGCCCAGATGTGGGCAGATGCCAGCCTCCGAGCCTCAGTTTACCCTTTTATGAGTCAGATTTGGAGTTGGTTTGCATGGATGTAGGTAAAGATGCATAGTGTTAAATGTTGAGTTAAGCACACAATGCCGTTCGTCTCTCTGTGCCTACCTGGCGATTGCTGCTGTGGGACTTCCCGAACAGGACCGTATGAGCGAGCTGTCTAAAAGGATAAATAGCCTGGACCTCTGTGGTGGTGGGGGCTCCAGCTGCCAAGACCCCTGCTTCACTAGTTCCCTCCCCTCTCCCCCCATGTGTGGCCACTCTGGGGGCTGCCACTACCAGGAGGGGCTTGGCATGAGAACCAGCAGATGCCAGCCTCGGCCCGCGCGCAGATGTATCTGCCAGTTTCTGACGGGAAGACGTGATCTGGGAATCGCTCACTTCATTGATAATTAAATTCAAATTAAGAGAGATTTGCATTTATGAAATGCCTGTTTGACAAGGTGTCACTGTACCATCCACCACCAGGGTGCTTGGGAGCTGACGGGGGGGGGGGGGGAACAGCCACGGGAGGGGCAGGGCGGCAGAGAGTCACAGCTCCATAGGGAACACACCACTGGGTCTCTGCCAGGCCACGTAATGTCACCCAGTCCCACACCCCACCCCTTTGGCTGCCCCCTGGGTCCCCCTCAGGGTTTCACAGGTGTAAGGAGACCATGAATCCTGGGAGGAATCCCCCATCCCCCATTCCTGTCACCCTTCCCACTGAACATTAGCAGGGAGACCCAGCTTCTCTCTGGGGACTTTGGTGGTGACCCTGATTTGCCATGCAGGCAGAGTTGCAAATCCCCGTCTTCACCTTGCTTATTAAAATGCTGGGTCTCTGTATCCCAGGTGTAGCTCACGGCCCTACAGGGGACCCCAGTTGGACCACATGCCTTCAACAGGTCTCTTTGTCCTTCCTCCCTTCCCACCTTCTCCAGAGGTGTAGCTGTCTCCTCAAAAGACCACCGGCACAAAACTCAAAAACAACAAAATCCCCTACCCCATCCCACCCAGGTTCCCCCCAACAGACCTCAAACTCCCAAGATGGCTGCTTGTGCTCCGCCCATCCTCCGCGTCCCTGAGCCCATCCTCTTCTAGAGCTGGCTACATCATCTTTCCTTTGAAGATGTTCTTCCTCACCTGGTAGTGCTGAGGGTTGAACCAGGGCCACATGTGTGGAAGAGTTCTTTTTGGCTTAGAAAGAGACTCAGGTGGCTTTATTTCCCGGCCCGCTAAGGCGAGAAGTGCTCGGCTCTCAGCCTCACGGCCAGCTTTCTTCCTCTTGCCATTTCTTCCAGCCCATTGTGGTTGGTACCCAAGCAGGTCAAGGCAGCCTGTGCCTGCAGGCTAGGATGTCCGAAGAAGCTTGGTGAGCTGGGGCTCTCCTTTGTGATCAGAATAAGGGGACTCCTGGAGCCTGTGTTATACCCTGAGCCCCATCAGAGTCCTTGCGTGACCTCCAAGGCTGTGTGGCCTTTGGCAGGCTCTGCCACCTGGAGGATCCCCCTGCGAAGAGCCAGCATCACATCTCGTTATGATGTGTCTGATGTGACATTTCTGTGGCTTTGTTTTTCTCCATGGGAGCGGTAAGTGGGGGATTGGTGGAACCCCCACATGGCTCAGAACTCAACTCTTATTTTTCAGTATCCCCTTAAAAGTTTAGGTGATGCCCCAAACCTTTTTTTTTTTTTTAAGATTTACTTATTTATTATATGTAAGTACACTGTAGCTGTCTTCAGACACACCAGAAGAGGGCATCAGATCTCATTACAGATGGTTGTGAAACACCATGTGGTTGCTGGGATTTGAACTCAGGACCTCCGGAAGAGCAGTCAGTGCTCTTAACTGCTGAGCCATCTCTTCAGCCCTGATCCCCCCCAAACCTTAGAGTTAACATTATTTATTCAATTGTATCCCGTATGTGTGGGGTTGTGTGTGCAGATGCATGTGCACATATGTGGGGGGGGGAGGGTGCGTGCATACATACATGTGGACCCACGCCTGCCTCACACGGCTTTTTGATTACTCTCCACCTTACACACAGAGGTAGGATCTCACACATGGACCCAGAGCTCATTTGTCTAGGCAACCAGCTTTCTCTGAGGGTTCTCTACCTCCTGTGCTGAGACTGCACGCTGGCTGCCACGCTCACCCAGCGTTCTCGCGGGTGCTGGGAATCTGAACTCTGGTCCTCTTGCTTGCTTGGTGCTTTCATCCTCTCAGTTGCTTGCCCAGCCTCGAGAGATTATACGTAAATCCTATTTCTCTTTACGTTGATTAGGAACTTAGGTTTTGGCTCCACCACTTCACACACACACACGGACATTCACATACATGCACTCACGGACACACATACTTCAGCGCTTGACAGGACACCATGGTGTCTGCGGGACAGAACACTCCTCCTGACCTCAGTTTCCCCATCTGTGAGGTGTGTGCAGTGTCTCCTTGGGCAGACTGGAATGATAGCAAGGACTGGCCTTTCCTAACTGTCCCCGTGCTACCCTGGGTCATCTTAACCTTTAAGAAGCCAGTGTCAATCCCATATTAGAGGTGGGGAAACTGAGGCCCAGAAAGGAGACATGAAGATCTTGTAGCCACACATTCGGTAAGTAACAGATCTGGGCTACCTCAAAGCCTGGAGCCCCCAAGTCCTGACACCCCAAGAAAATGTCAAGGTCTTGCCTCACACAGTGTTCCCAGTAGATGCTGACAGTAAAGACCACAGCAGTGATGGCAGGAGGCATTTGGGGAGGAAGGGAGACTTCCAGATGAGAAGGCTCACACCAGGCCAAGCCCCAGACCAAGTCCAGCCAGGCTTCCAGTACAGCGCCTCTACCAGCACCCCCCAACCTGCTATCTCTGAAGCCAGGTGGAATATTCTAGCGCAAGGTGCGGTAGTAGCATGAAGTATCACCCGCCTGAAAATCCCCCTGTATCTGCTGTGCTATCTAATTACTGCATTAGAGAAGTCTTCAGACCATGTATTGAACATTATAAATGGGAATAAGATGGTTCTGGTAATGGCTTAATAAAGCAGGTAAGGCAGCCCCGACCGTCTGCCGGGTCCTTGGATGGCAGCCAGATTGATCTGTCAGGGAGGCAGAAAGCAGGGCCAGCGTGGGCCCCTGGAGCACTGTCTCCATGAGGGGTCTTGGACTCCATTCTTCCTTTTCCTTTGAAGTACCGCTCAGGATTTCTGGCTAATAGCAGCCAGAGGATGGATGGAGAATGGCCAGTAGCCAGTCCTGCCTTCTGCAGCCGTAGGCTTCAGACTGGCCGGCTGGGAGCTGAAAGTCCCTGTGGCTGAGGATGCGTGGACCCACCGTGGCGGCAGTGGTCAGGGGGGATGATGGGCTGTGCATGGAGTGACCATACTAAAAGTAATGTAGTGGGACCAGAGACAGGCTCTGTGCCACTGGTCTGTTGTGTGCCCAGGAAGAGAAATGTAACCTCGCATCTCCCAGGCTTTCTGTGTATGTGGCGACTTGAGCTGTGGACTGTCTGCCTCTACTCCCCCTCCAGGAATACTGAGTGTCCTTGTCCTTTCTCACCTCTGTGCCTGGTTCCTTCACACCCATCATTGCTATTGCCTGTGGACATCTTCCCACAGCTTGGAACTGGTATTCCCCAGAGAGGCCGTGAGGCACAGTGAGCCCATGAGGAGCCACAACTCAAGGGAGGAGGAAGGAAGTCCCTAGGTGCTCTGCATAGTCCCAACCCGACTCTAACTTCTTGACCTACCCAGACTCCTGTGCGGGTGTTGGAGGTCACGTTCCAGCACAGCCAGAGCCCTCCCCAGGCCTGGCATTCTCATCAGGCGTCATCGTAGTCGTCATGGCGACGGGGCCCAGGACCCCAGAGACGGGACGCAGAATTAATGGCAGCGCCGGGTAAAGGATTCCTGTCTGGGCGAACTTGATGGATTACGTTGACGAACCATTTGTCATACTGTAATTGTTCTGGCAAATGTAATACCCACTAGTATAAACATCGCAGTGCTTTGCTAATAAAACCCAAAATAGGAAGAGAAAGGATGATACAGTGCCGTGCTCACTTAAAGAGACAGCGCCTCCACTCCGAGTGGGGCCACTGTTCTTCCCCGAGGCCTGAACGCCAAACAGCGGCCTGCCCTCTGGGCATGCGCAGTGTGGTTACTGGGTTGGCCTTTTCTCACATCTGTTATCATTCTTGGTGGCCATGTGGTGTCCCCAGTAGAGTCTTAATTTGTGCAAGGCATAAGGCCGCTGCCTCTGAGGAGCCCTCCTGGACCAGCCTTCTCTGACCAGCCAGCCAGCCCCTCTCTGAGCTTTTTTGCCTTAGGCTCCCCATTACTAGATGGGAGGTTTCCGGGGCTAGAACGAAGTTCTGAAGTGCCGAGTGTCTCCGTTTCTCTACCTGCCCAGCGACCACACAATAGTGTCTGGGACTTAATAGATGCTCAGTAAGAGGTCAGTTGAGCATACTCATGAGCCCATGCCAACATTTCAGGACCCCATACATCGTCAGGACCCATCTGTAGCTCTGTTTGAGCCCCAACCACCCTGGGCCCACACTCAGCCATTGTTGCTGCCCTTTTCCAAATCTCTGGCTGCTTAACTCCCAGATGCCACCTGTCTCAGGTAGCTGCACTATGAAGGGGCCTCCATCAGCCCCGAGAGACTTGGTGCTTATATATGATTCTTTCCCAAGAGCAGCTGAGGAGCCTGTCCACCTGCTCTGACCTAGCCTAGTCCCAATACCCTTGGAGTCTCTGCTGTTGTAGGTACCACATTTGGCTTGCTGGGACAGGAATCCCAGGACACTGTGTCTGACCTCATCTGGCACATTCACTTATCTTGTAGGGTAGTTTTAGGTTCACAGCACAATTGAGTGCCTGCCCATTCCCTCTGCACAGGCATCTAAGCAAATCCTTATCCACATACAATGGCTGTTTTTTCCTTCTGGGGCCTACCTCTGCAGCACCAGAAGGAGGCCAAAGATGCAGAGGGAGAATTTCTCAAGGAAGGGAAGAATTCCTCTCATCTTCCATAACTGGCTACTCATAGCTGCAAGAGAACCGGGAAGAGATCACCCACCCCAAGTTCAGGTGTCCACATCCTGACTCTCAGTAGCAAGATCCACATGAATGGGGTACCCCTAATCCAAATTGACTGCTGTCCTTGGACGATGAGGCGGCTATGACCCAGACACACAGACAAATGGCGTATGAGGACACCACAGATCATCAGTGCTGTGGGCCAGGTAGTGGTGAGTGGCTACACAGTGTAAGGCAGTGCGCCAGCACCATAGACCCACGGACTTGGGACGGCCACATCATGGACATTGTATCATGTGTGACTTACCATCTTGGCGGCTACTGCTTGGAATCGCTCCCCTTGTGGTACCGAGCCATGCTGTGTCTGTCTGTCTGTCTGTCCTCATTCTTTCTGTAGCGCTGGGTATGGAGCAAGGGCCCTTGTGCATGTTAGGGAGACACTCTGCTACTAAGCCAAGCCACACCACAGCCCTCTACTGCAGTCAAAGGATCTGAAGCAGATCTTTTGGATGGACCTAAGAAGTAGATACTGTCAATGCATAGGCAAGGGCACCTGTGTCTAACAGTGTCAAGGTTCACGGAGGGTAAAGCATTTGTCCGAAGTCACACAGCTTGCTGGCTGCTGCACTGGTTTTTGGGTCTGAGATCTGTTCTCACTGCTCCTTGCCTTGACCTACCCCAGCCTGTGATTTGTAAAACAGGGTTGTGTTGTTGTTGTTATTTCTTTGGCTGGAAACGTTCAGGCAAATAGACCTTTGTCACTGAGACAGTCCCTGCTGTGCAGGGTCAGCAGAAGCAACCCACGGCTACTTGGTCCTCACGAGATGTCAGTAGCGTTTGTTGGCTTGCGATGAGTTGATCTGTAGGTACCATCCAGTGTCCCCAGGGAAGACACCACTGGGTTAGGCTGGGCTTGGTTCCCTGGAGCCTCTTGGCCACACCCAGGATGCTCTGCGACTGCTCAGGTTCTAAGCTCACACCTATGAGGTCTGTGGAGATGCACCAGCATGGTAGAGAGGTTATTTGAAGAAAGGGCTCACAGTGTTTTCCTTTGCCTGTTGGAAGGGCCCCAGGGAGGCCCAGTTCCCATTACCCTCTCCCTGGGAGTGACAGAATGCATCGTTTTGTTTTGTTTTGTTTTGTTTTGTTTTGTTTTGTTTTGTTTTTCGAGACAGGATTTCTCTGTATAGCTCTGGCTGTCCTGGAACTCACTTTGTAGATCAGGCTGGCCTCGAACTCAGAAATCCAGACAGGATGCACCTAACGCCAATTTCTGGCATGTGGCTATGTGTATGTGCCTGGAGCCTAAACAGTGCTCATTTGCAAGGTGGTTTCTGGAAACAAAAAGAATCCTTGTTTAGTGTATGCCAATGTTTGACACCCCCACCCCCAGTGGTGTTTCTATAAACAAAGCCCAGGCCTCTCTCTGTTGAGTCCACAATGCAGGAAATGCATGGGCTGTTTCTGATGAGAAATGCTACTTGTGGGCACACATGGCACTGATGTCCACAGTAGGTGCCTAATTATTTCACTACGGCCAAAGGCAAAGCATTGAGATAAAGCATCATCTTTCTCTTCCGTGTATGTCTCCATTATTTGAATATGTTTTATGATAAGAACATGTAATAACTTAGTTCCTTTATTTAAAGAAAAAAGGCTTCCTCTATAACAGGAAGTTTCAAAACAAAAATGTACCATTAACTCGACACACAGGAGCTTGTGCTATGGAAGCCACCCAGAGGGTGAGGCCGTGCGTGTGTGTGTGTGTGTGTGTGTGTGTGTGTGTGTGTGTGTGTTCCTGTTGAGTCGCTCCCTGGTAACGCCATGCTGCCGGCAAAAGCAGCCATCTTCCCGGACTACCGTTTGCCCTGCCATTTGTTGGGGCGGCAGGAATGTGGAAGGCAAGAAGGTACCTAAGGAGAAGGACCACAAAGTGTCTAGCTTGCTTCTTCTGTCCTGGCTAGGTGGCAGAAGGCTAGACCACACGAATCTTGGGAACTCCCAGATCCTTCCAGACCCGTTGAGCAGCAAGACAAACCTTACGGGCTGAGAGGTGGTGGGGGCCAAGGAGGGGGTTAGAATTTTAGCAGCTTTCAAGGGAAGCGAGTATCTGGGTCTGGGATGATGGCTGCTTTTTAGATTTATGTGGGTGTTTGTTTGTTTGTTTGTTTCATTCATTCATTCATTCATTCATTCATTCATTCGATAGTTAGTTGGTTAGTCAGCTACCAGTCATGTGGGGGACCTCCACACTCAGCCTTGCACATTTTTCCACAGTCCGAAGCTCTCTGAACTCATGCCATCCCGTCCCGGAATTTGTTTTTGTTTTTGTTTTTTAATTTTTGTTTTTGTATTTGTTTTTGTTTTTTGAGTTTTTTTGTTTTGTTTTGTTTTGTTTTTTACATTTACAACTGACTGGGGTCGGTGGGAAGAAAGACAAACGCCTCTCCCCTGTTTGGAGTCGTGCGTAATTTCTATCTCTTGACCTTTGAATGTATTTGAATGTAAGCAGCAGTAAAAATGAAGAGCTATGACCGTCATTTCACACCCCGGCTGTACTAACCGGTTCCTGCCCGAGCGCCGGGGGTTTTAAATTGGCTAATGCGGAATGCTCGCTGAGCTAATAATAATTCAGATTACTTCTGTCAGCTATTCCGGTTTCATGGGTAATTTAGTAGTTGAATAAATTTTTTTTTAAAAAAAAATTCATTCGTTACCATGGGCTGCGATGAATCAGTAGATGGTTTAACATTGGCAGCGGTAACTGTAAGAAGATTTAAATCGCTACTGAAAAGGATTTGAGTGAAGGTAATGTTTTATAATGTTCTAAGCCATATGCACTACTTTCAGGCCTCATCAGTTTTACATTGATTCTTAGTGAAGTGTTTAATTGCATCGTGAATGCTATATAATTCAGTTCTTTCTGCTAATATGGTATATATCTCAAAGTGATATACAGCCCTGACAGGGGGGAATTTGCCGTTTTGTGTCTGGGTTTTAGGGAGACATCGGGTACTGGGTATCTTGGGGGCTCGTGGAAGGGCGGTGCACCCTGCCCCAAACCCTGCACGCACCCTCCCAGGGTGGAGGGCCACCGGTGGCTTGGCTCCATCTCACTGCGACTTGACAACGTGGTTGGCACATGCTGGGTCGGTGGTGTCTGTCACCAAGGGGCCCACCAAGGGGCCATGCCAGCCGGATGGGTCAGGGGGTGGGGAAGTCCTCCCAGCTGTCGGACGACGTGATGCAGAGAGCTTTGTACAGAGCTGGCAAGGCGCGTGCATGGTGATGGGCCCACTTGCAAGTGGCTGCTGGGCCTTCTGTTGCCTGTTGTCGTCTGTTTAAGCATGTGTTGAATATTCACGGAGTGGAGGTGGTGGGGCTGGGTGTTGGGGGTGGGGGGTATGGAGGAGACTGACATGCACACCTCGGGAGGGAGACTTGAGTCATGTCAGTTGTGATGATGGAGACCTGGGGGGGGGGGGCCGGGGGACTGGCACAGTTGGCAAAGTGGTTGCCTTACAAGTATGGGGGCTTGAGTTCTCATCCCAAGAATCCACATTTATTAAAAAAAAAGCTATGCACTGGTGGTGGTACCCACTTGTGATCACAGCGCTGGGGAGGCGGGACCAGCAGCCCATGGAGCTTATTGGTCAGTGAGAGGCCACGCCTCAAAAAAAAAAGATGAAGCATGATAGACACCTGATGCTGACCGCTGGCCTCCACACACATGTGCACATGTGTATGCTCATGCGCACATGTACAGGTACAACACACACACAGAGAAGAAGGTGGCAGATCGAGAGACCCACAGGAGCCGCCGGCAGTATCTGGTCATAAGGAGCTGAGCTCAGGGGACCTGGGGGCACATAAGAATGTGTGTTCTCAGAAGGGGACAGGTGGCCCCCATCTCCAGCCTCCTGTCCCTAGGCTGCCAGAACTTTTCATTTTCCTCACCAAGTTCAATCTCCAGATTTCTACAAAGCCCCTCTTTTTTTTTTTTTTTTTTTTTTTTAAGAAAAATTCAAACATATACACCATCCAGGCCAAACTAAATACAGTATGTCTGTGGGCATGGGCTGCGTCAGCCACCTGTTTGCCGTGTCTGTTCCCCGGGCAGGGCTCTGCTGTTAAAGCGAGAATTTTTTTCTTTTTTTCTTTCTTTCTCTCAGCTGACAAAGTATGTGCAGTTCCAGACAGGAGAGGCAATGTGAGGAGGCCTGCCGGGCTGGGATGGCTCACCAGAGTTGGGCATGGCTGTGCTGTGCTCAGGGAGGAAGGAGGCTGGTGATGATGATGATGATGGTGATGATGATGGTGATGGTGATGATGATGATGATGATGATAGAGGAGGAGGAATACTTATCAGACAGACCCACCCCAGTGACCCTATTTGAGTTTGGCTGGTCTACCCAAAACCTTGCCTCCAAAGCAGGTCACATCCTGAGGTCTGGGAGTATGTGGACATGAAGGATCACCATTCAGCCCTTCACACAATAGTTAGAGGAACAGCGGAGATGTGGTTGTGACCAAGCAAAAGAGGCAGGAAAACTGCCATACTGGCTGGCTGGGGACAGAGGCATCTGTCAGCTCTCAGTGATGCCGGTCATATCTGTCCCAGAGCGGCCGGACCTTCAAACGCAGTTGGTGCCTGTTTAGCCATCTGATCTCAGCCATCAGAAAGTGGCCTGACTCCGCCCTCCGCATGGCGCCAGCACGATGTAATCAGAGCTGTGTCCTTTTATCTTGGCTCTCCAGGAAGGCCAGCCAGCTAGCGCTCTTTTTGATCACTAGAACCTTGACACAGAAGAATAATTTACCCATGCGGAAGAGGGGCCCGCGCCATGTTATTTATGAAGGCGTCCGCTGGGCGCATTTCTGGTTCCCAAGTTTGTGGGTGTCTCCAAGCAGACAGAACACAGACACATCTGACAGTGTGAGGTCAGGGGAGACCGTGGACGTGAGCTTGACTTGGAAGAGTTGGGAGGGCTCTACAGTATTAAGGGGCCCCAGAGCTTTAAAGTCTCAAGTTCGGGTCCCAGCTCTGTCTTTGTGTGTGTGTGTAGGCCAGCTGGCTTGTCATTGGTTTATATTTTTTTGCAGAAAAGAGAACAAACCTTCCCCAAGCTTGCCTCAAGGTTAACGTGAGAGGCTGAAGGGCGGAAGTCTGGTCCCTGCCCTGAGTCTTAGCTACCCACTCAGTCTGGCCCCACAGCCCACCCTTGCTCCTTGCCTGCCGTGGGGTGAAGGGAAAGGCATGATCTGCCCCTAAGCAAGTGTTCAGTACTGGCAACGTCTCCTGGGCTCCTCCGGGTCATGATTCGAGTGGCCTTTCTCCTCAGAAGTCATTTTTCAGCCCTGCCTCAAGTATAGACGCAGCCTGTCCCTCACCTGCCGCTTGATGCTATCGCTGCTCGACTGAGAATTTAAAAGGGGGAGGGATCAGTGAGGTGGCCGGGAAGGTAAGGGGAACTGCCCTTTAAGCCGGATGGCATCAGTTTGCTACCCAGCATCAGGTGGTGGACAGAATCAGCTCTCAAAGGTTATCCTCAGACCTCTCCAAATGGACTGTAGCGTGTGCATACATGTGCTACACACGCAGATGCAGATATGTAAATCGTGAAACGGTGTTTTCTTATACTCTGCATGGCCTAGGGTCCCTTGTCATCAGATTGCCACCCCAAGCCATCAGAAGTTTCCTCCCTAAGGTGACAGGGCTGTGTGTGCCCAAGGGAGCCATGTCTGTCTGTCTGCTGCAGGTGGACTGGCTTACCTCAACGCCGTGGCCACCTCACTTGCTAAACTAGGCACACCAGCCACCTTGTGAAGACATGTGGTCCCAAAAGCTCCCCCCCGCCCCCGGCCAGGGTTTTGCAGCCTCTCAGCGTTTTGAGGGTCTCTCAGATTAGCACGTGGGATTGAATTAGTGGTCGTTTTCTCTAATGCGCTATAGAGGGATAATCACATTAGCGACTTTCCTAGCACATCAGATTAGACGTTTGGAGCATGTCCCTGCCTAGAAGAGTGATAACGGGGTAAGAAAGATCAGCCAACAACCACGGCAGGCAAGCCCGGTCTCCATTTCCACTGTCCAGAACACCGCCCTCCCTCTGCTCCAGCCTCCTGGTCCCTGCAGAGGAGGGATTTCATTCTGTCCCCAACATACATGGAAAGGAATGTAAGACCTTAATAGGGGCACCAAATGAGTGTTTGTCTAATCAAGGGGCAGAAACATAGGTAGAGCCGAGGCTGTAATTAATAGCACTAATTACCCTCCTACCCTTGCCCTGACCCTCCGATCCCAAGACGCCGTAGCAGGAGCAGCGGGAATGGTTGTCTTTTGCTGGCCGCCGTCGCTGGCCAAGGAAGCTGGTTTGTGAGCTTGAAGCACTCCTGACCGGTCCCTCCCACTTCAAAGCTCGACTGCCGATTGTCCAGTGCTTTCTCCAGTCGGCCTTCCAGAACTGCCCAGGCTAGCTTTAATTAATCAATCAATTAATTATTAATTAATTTAAAGAACTTGTTTCTAGAATGGCATCCCCAGGGCAGATCTCCTAAGCCATGTTCTCTGTGGGCTAGCCTTGCCACGGGCACTGTCCCAAACACAGAAGAAGATGACGTTTCTTATAGACAGACAGACAGACAGACTCCCTGAGGTCTCTCACTGCAGACTCCAAATCGGCAGTACCTCCAGGCCCGGAACTCAACCCTCCGCCTCAGGCCACTGGCTGAAGGACTCTGTGTACAGTAGAAGAGAGAGGGCCGGTCGGGCATGGAAAGTCTTTACACTTGGGGCCTTCCTTCATTTAAAAAAGAGATAGGAGGCACCCTAAGATCAGGCTCCATAGATGGCCTGTGGTTTCCATGGGAGCTGGGGGCTGGGAACAGCTTCCTAAAGGACTGCTCTGGGGAGTCTGCTTATGTATAGCCTGACGCTGATGTTTCCGTGTGTGTGTGTGTGTGTGTGTGTGTGCGTGTGTGTGTGTAGGACAGAGGTCACCCTCAGGGACCATTCCTTAGTCAGTCTTTACTTTGGTTTTTGAGATAGAATCTCTCACTGGGACTTGGTGCCTGCTGTCTCAGTGAGGTCGGCTGGGCCAGCAAGCCTCACGGATGTGTGTGTCTCCAACTCCCCAGCGCTGTGATTATAAACACGAAGAGACAAAGAGTCACGTGTGTCTCTTGATGTGTGTGCTGGGGCTCTCACGGCTGCACGGCAGGCACAGTCCTCACTGAGCCATCTCCCCAGCCTGGCTGGAGAGTAGTCTTCCACTGTGGTCTGGGTCAGCGAAGACCTTCATCTGATCCGTGAACAGGCTTCAGTGGGCTCTGGGGATGCGGCCTTCATGCAGTGCTGGACTCCATGAGAGCAGAGTTCGGGAGGTGGTGGGAGCTAACAAGGCTGACTCTCGTGGCACAGGGTAGAGCTAGCACCCTCTGCTAAAAGTAAGGGGAAGCCATTGGGCAGTTCCCCAGGGGAGAAGAACTATGTTTAAAGAATTAAAACATCTAGCTCAGTGTCATATGCCTTTAATCCCAGCACTTGGGAGGCAGAGGCAGAGGCCAGAGGCCAGAAGGCAGAGGGCAGAGGCAGAGGCACAGAGAGCAGAGGCAGAGGCACAGAGGCAACACTGAGTTCAAGGCCAGCCTGGTCTACCTAGATAGTTCCAGGATAGCCAGGGCTGCCTAGAGAGACTGCCTCAAAATGAATGAATGAATGATAGGGACACTCTGGGATATATAAAGACAGTTAATGTAAATGAAGGAAGACAAGTTCAAAGGATGGATAAAGGATAGGTAGGACTGATTCACTAATAGGTTTGATATGTGTGGCAATCTGTTAGCAATGCCTGCCATGGGCACAGGAAAGGCAGCGGCGATATGTGTGCTATTTATTTGCTTTCTCTGCCTTGTGAGGCATTTATTGGTTGGTGGGAGAGAAAGGGGAAGATAAAGGGTCACCCAAGAATAGTATTTGGTGCCTTTAGTAGCAACTATGGGTGCTTTGATAGGGCTAGTCATCCACTGATCCCAGGAGCGTCAAGCAAAGGATTGAACTGGGACAGGGTGAGAAGAGCCTATGTCGTCTCCACCTAAGATTGCCAGGAGTCAGTTCAAGCAAACAGATCCCACAGAAGATGCAGCAGGACAGCCAGGCTTCCTGAGACCTGCATGACTCTGCAGGATGCCATCAGGACAGTTCTCGGAGGACAGGCAAGGCAGGAGTCATCGGTGGAGCAGGGAACAAAAAGAGGTTTTCAAAGCTGTCCAGTGAGAACAGAGGTTTGAGCCTGGGCCCAATCTGCTTCCCCTTTGCTTACAGCTAGGAAAGACCCAACTGGTGCAAACATGGTAACAAACCAGAAGCACCTTCAAGCAGGTAGGCGGATCTCTGTGAGTTCAAGGTCAGCCTGGTCACTCACATAGTGCGTTTCAAGGACAGCTAGGCTATGTAGAAAGACCCTGTCAAAAACCCTTAAAAAAAAAAAAAGAATCTAAAGAATCTAGAAACATTTCCCAAAGACCTGATGCTAAGCCAGATTGGAGAACATCTGTCAGGCCATTTTTGAACGTGAGCTTCACGGAGATGTGTTATTCTATAAGCAACATACGTGTAGCTTTAAATGGAGCGGTTCAGATGAGCGCTGTTGTACAAGGGAGGAGCTTCCAGCATCCTCCCAGCACTGGTGCGCACGGCTGCTTGCCTTGCTCCCACTTACACTATGTAGGATGGACTGATACATGTTGGGTGGAAGCCAGACTCCAGGGGAAGTCTGGGGACGTGGCTTAGCAGATAAAATGCTTGCTACCCAACCTTGGGGACCTGGGTTTGGATTCCCCGATCCCCGGGAAAGCCTGGAAGTGGCACTGTGTTTCTGGGGAGTCTCACAGTGCTGAAGAGGCTGAGACAGGAGGGTCCTTGGGGCTTTGCCATCCAGCGGGGCCAAGCAATGACCTCCTGGCTTCATGAAAGACCCTGTCTCAGAAAGTGACAAAGGATGATAGAAGAAAACACTGTATAATCTGTATCTTTCACATACACATATATGCAAACGTATACATCATACAGGTGCACACAGGCAGGTAAGAAACCAGACTTCCGATTTTAAATTAGGGAAATGTTTCTCCGGATGCTGGGCAGTAGTGATGAGGGCGGCTCCGTGGCAGTATCACAGCCACAAAGGGCACAGCCACCATACAGCCAGCATGCTGTCACTCCACTGGGATGGCTGGAAGGCGAAGCATATTAAATGCCCTTTCTATTTATAACATCTCCAACTCACCTTGGACTTGTTAGGGGCACACCCCATGATCAGTCAGGAGCAAGCACCTCGAGCCCACACCGGCTTCATGGGACATTGTGCACAGTGGGTGAGCATGGAGGTGTGCCCCCCTCCAGCCCCCATCCTGTCAGACACCAAAGGGCTTGGAGTGATGCCTCCTTGGCTCTAGTGTGTTTTAAGAAGAGAGTCTCTGTGGTGGGGCCTGTGTGTCCTGCCTGCACACGAGTGTATCTGTAGGCGCAGCACATGTCAGAGAAGGGCTCAAGGCACCATGAGACTTAGCTTTGGTCACTAGTCCCATGATTATACATGGCTGTCATCTTTGTGCCCAGGAAGGTGGTGTAGTGATGGAATCGAATTGTATTTCAGGGGTCCCTCTGGAGCAGTGTTGAGTGGGTTCATGGTATCTGGAGAGTGGATAAGGGCCACTTGGGCTTAGCCTTAGCAGTGGCTGATGGGTACCCTGGTGGGCCACATATGGAGAATGGAATGAACAGAAGTGAAAACCTCTCCCAGGCTGGGACCGGGTAGTGATGAACTCACCAGGGATTTTCTAGAAGAGAGAGGGAAACGGGGTAACAGGGAAGCAGAAATGAGGTGCTCCTGACCTCCCACTGGGACGTCAGGGCCGCTGTAGGCATGGAGGTAAGACACAGCGGACAATGGAGCACCAGCCCTGGAGACTGTGCTGGCTGGCCTACAGTCATCACGCGGAGTATACATGGCCACCCTTTCCCGAGCACACAGACATCCAGGAGATAGAGTCCTTCAAGGACACAGCCCCTTAGTCCCCCCCCCCCCAAGTCTCCAGCAGAGCTGCAGTGGGACAGCTCCCTCAGCATGCAGGCACCAGAAGGCTGGGTGACCTCTGTGGCAATGGCTGGGAACAGCTTCCTTGCTAGCTCACTCCCCTCTCTCCAACAGTAAAGAATCTGTATCTGAAGGCATCCCCCTGCGCTCAGCACAGGCCACCTCACAAGCCACCCTCAGCCCAAACCCCAGCCAACTCAGCAAACGCTTCCAGCTTCCAACGCCCTCAGGCCTGAGCCACCAGTGAGGATACTGAGACTCAGCGAAGTGACAGGCCCACTGCAGCAAATGGCGGGCCTGTGACAGCGGGGCCCCGTCCCAACTGTGCTATATGCCAAGTGCCAGCTGAATATCACTCCTTAGCCACAGCTGTCTTGCCCCAGGCTGTTACTGTGATACCCATTTTACCAAAAGGAAAACTGAGGCCCAAAAGAGGATAAGCTTTGCTCTGAGTCACCCAGCTGGAATGGATCAGCGCCAAGCTGGAATTGAGCCCCCAGCTCTACCCCTCCTGTCTGCCGTCCCAGCTCAAAGCACTCAGCAGTTGCTGAGGCAGGAGATAGAACCAGGCTTAGATGGAGGATGCATCAGAGGCTCATGGGCTGATCAGAGCAGTATGGTCCGGGCCTTGGAAACCCCAGTTCTGGAGAGGTGGGCCCAGGGGTACGGGAAGCAGAGCTCACAGGGCAGTGGGCACCCAAGCTCTCATGGCTGGGATGACAGTCTGAGCAAGCTCATGGGAGCTGGGGTCCTGTCCCTCACAGCACCCGGCACAGCGGGGGGTTGGGGGGGATGAGCAGCTCACAGGCGGAGCAGGGAACTTCCTGCTTGCTTTAGCAAGTGTGGATGTGTGTGTGTGTGTGTGTGTGTGTGTGTGTGTGCGTGTGTGTGTGTGCGCGTGCGCATGCACGTGCGATGTGGGCGTGTATATATGTGTGTCTTGAATGAGTGGCTGGAACAGCTACACCCAGACTTAGCCTCCCACTTGCCAAACTTCCCAGGAGATGCTTATTGGTCAAGTAGAGCATCAAAGGTTTCTGACCTGTGGTTGGACTGCATTAGATCCCAGCTCTGCTGCCCGCTAGCTGCTTAGCCTTAGCTCGGCCAGTTTTCACCTCTGTGCCTCAGTTTTCCCATCCAAGACATCTGAGTGGTACTTAGAGCTGCTTGCAGTGCATGAGACAGTTCACCATGTGCTAGCTAGTGCTTGTTTTTTTTTTGGGGGGGTATTGTTGTTTTCTAGATTTTACTACAAATGGCAAGCCTGTGGCCCCTATTGCAGCCGTCCACCTTTGCTACTATAACAGGAGAGTGACCATGGACCGTAAGTGGGTTATTAGACGCCAGCCAGAGTGGCCTGTCTGGCATAGCGACACGCAGTATATCAAACAGTTGTGCCTGGTGCTCAGGTGGGTCACCTGTCACCACATTTCTGTTCCAATGGTGTCCTTTAAAGTGGCTTCCCTGCAGCCACCTGTGACATTTTTCTCCCTGCTCAAGAATACTTCTGCCCGCCACTCTAAGGACAGACCAAGGCCTGAGAATGGCTCGGTAACCTGCCTTGGGTCACATCACTGCTGAGAGAGAAGGCAGGCTCAGAGCCCTCAGGTTTTGGCCCTTGAACCTCTACCCTCTAGGTAGTTACATGGAGGCTAAATATGGAAGGATTGGGGGCCGGGGGGGGGGGACTCCATCCTGGGGTGCAAATTTTCCTCTGCACTGGAGATCTGGGGAGCTTAGAGGGCGGTGGGAAGGGCTGGCAAGTCCCAGTGACTGTGTTTGCTCTACAGAAAGCATCGTTGTGGTTTTCTGGGATGTATGCTGTCTGCATTCTGACAGGGAGGGAGGGGTGTTGGGATCTTGGCCATGTGCCTGTTGGCAGTGGGCTCCTGGATGACATGTGGAGCGCTGTGGGAGTTATCCAGCGGCCTCTCAGGATGGCTGGAGACGAAGCGAAGTGGGAATGGGTGGGACTCTTCCCGTGTCTCAGACAGGCTGGCAGATAGCAGGACAGCACATGCGGGTACCATTTGTGCCCTGTCTCTTCTGCGGGGATAGGCTGAGCCAGAGAACACACAGGTATCTTGGCATTAGGAAAGCAAGACCCCTGTCCCCACAGGTCTCTGCCTCATCCGAGCTATTAAAACCTCGGGCTCTTTGTTTCTGCTCCCCACACACACCCCCATCTCCCCCAAGATAAATTCTATCCTCCCTGCTTTGGCTTGGGAGGCTCTTGTGACATGACCCCTGCCTCCTGGTCCTAGCTCCCGTCTTCCATCTTGGGTGTCCCTGTGCCACAGAGAGTGCTTTCTTTCTGTCAGTTCCCGGCCCAAAACTGACTGTGAGGTGAACTTGGAAGGCCGGGAGAGGTCTGATCATCTGTGCATCTTAAGGTAGCTTCACCACGCCGAGTCCGGCACTGTGTCTGAGACTTTTTTCCTACTCCCTTGTCATCTAAGTTTGCCACACGGGGTAGAATCCACTCCACCCTCACTTTCTAGTGGGAAATGGATGCACTAGTTTTTTTTTTTAATTAAGTGCCCAAGATGCCCCAATGAGGACATGTTGCCAAGACTGGTACTCAAGCCAGCTCAGGTCCCATTTGGGGTTGTCTTATGTGTGTTGCTTGTATGATCCAGCTCAGATTTGGGCCCTGTCACACACACACACACACCATGCTCCAAATGTAACCCCACACTATCCCGCACTCGCTGTCACCACGTTCACAGGCTCCTGATTGCCCTGTGACGCCCCTAAGAGTTTGATGGATCAGCAATGGCAGCACCAGCCCAGCTGTCACACCAATAAAGGCAGAATCTCAGAGGATTCTGGAAGGTACCCAGTCACCCTCTCTGCTTATCACCCGTCTGTGCAGAAGCCAGGGCCTCAAGGGGCAGTGTTCTTCAGGCATGAGGGTGTTGGAAACAGAGAGCCCCTAAGTCTGCTCCCTCTGCCAAACCTCACTCCGTGGGCACATGGCCCATGTTGGCCCCCGTGGCTCTGCTCACAGTGGACACATTGCTTCTGCTGGCCCCGGCATCCATCAACCCAGACCTCCAATGCCATGCCGGGTGAGGAGTGTCACATTGCATTATCGAGTCCCCATCAGTCCATGTCATGTTGGGGTGCAGCGTGAAGGCCGGTGCTTCCTCTAATGTGATTCGAAAGTGACTAATCTGAGAAGGCTTCCCACACTGTATCCTGGGAAATAAACATCACAAGCCCGCGGAGGCTGCTGCTCAGGAAGTCCCTGCTGCTGCTGGGCCTTGATGGGCCGGTGGGGGAAGTTGGGATTGGTGCATAAACTTTTTTGAAACTGAGGAAGTCTAGAGCTCTCTCACACCAAGAATGATGATCAACATCTGGGTCTGGGAGGTGCCACTGGAGGTAAAGCACCGCCACTCAAGCATGAGGACCCGGGTTCGAGCCCCAGCACCCCTGTAAAAAAGCAGGGAACACCTATAACCACAACACCAAGGAGGAAGAGACAGGCAGATCCTGGGAGCACTGGCCAGCCAGCCTGTCCTAATTCATGAGTTTCAGGCTCAGTGAGAGATACTGGCTCAAAAAAGAAGATTGAGAGTCACCTAGGAACACACTAGCATCCACCTATGTCCTACACACAGTCGGTGTCTGGACTCCCCTCCCCACTTACTCCCTGGTTTGGAGTTGGATCCTGTCTCCTCCAGATTCATGTTCAAATAGGCCCTCTGAGAATAGGGTCTTTGCAGAGGTCATTAAGTCACACAGGATTCAGGCTGGCTCTAACTGGTGAGAAAGCCACGTGAAAAAACAGACATGTTAACATGACAGGCAATAAGATGCAGAGATGACACAACTCTGAGCCTAGGGACACCCAGGCCAGCAGAGCCAGTAGGCACTGGGGGTGGGGGGGGGAGCACAAGGAAGAACCTGCTTTGAACTTGTGACCTGCAGGGCCGTGGGAGAACTGCATCATCTTTCCCATCGTCCCAGGAAATCAAAGGACAGCTTCTATCATCCCAAAGATGGCAGGCAGCCTAGGTATTCTCAGGTGGCATTAGGCTCACTGACTGTCCCCTGGCTGCAAGTATTCCTTGAGGGCCGAGGAGAGTCAGGCAGTAGAGGGCAGCTGGCATCCGGGTGTGCAGCCTGCCTCATATCGCGTTAACGTGTGATTAAGGGGGTCTTTAAGGCGCCCATTAGTCCCCCTCTGCTATCTAATAGGGCTTTCGGATTTAGAACAGAATATTATTTACTCATTAGCTGATAGCAGAGCCGGAGCATGCTGTGTGGAAGGGGAGCCACGATTAGAGACAATTACACAAGGGCTGCCGAGCTTCTGGTAGGGCTGGTCGTGTGGGTCCGGGTGACCCATCATGCATGGGGGTGACAGAATGTGACCTCCAGGAAAGATAGGAAAACTGGGCCTGCTACTGGTCATTAGAGGCTCAGAAAACATAGAAGCAAGTCCCAGGGCAGACCCAGCACTTCCGTACCAGGCCGGGGATTCACCACCTTAGAGCGGGCAGTCATGGCAGTGCTCTGTGGTGGCAAACCATCAGTCACACCTCCTAGGCCAGTATGGTAGATCACTGGATGCCCCGCGGCTTCCTGGGGCAGATGACATGCCTGTGACCTACAGCTAGGAAGTGGCTAGATGCCAGCTCTCCTTGAGTGGCAAATCCTGAAACCTTCCCAGCATGCTTCTGTGCCCAAGGCAGAGGCACCTGGGCTGGACCTCATCTTCTCTTAATCAAGATGAGGGAGGGGAGGAAGCCAAGGACTAATCCAGTGAGCAGGAGCCTGTCCCTCAGTGGCAGAAACCTTGACTAGGGTAAGATGGGGAGGGTCAGGTTGCTGTCTGGGATCAGTGGCTCCGGCCCAGATGTTTGGAATTGGAGTCAGGGAGGAGACAGGTGGGCAGCGTCTAGGAGTGTCTGTAGCCGTGCCTCTTGGGAGCCATGCAGGGGGCAGCCCTCTTATAACAGACAGGATACAGCATGAGGAAAAACCTCTTGGAGTTTGACCTTCATAGATGCCTTGATCCTGGCCAGCCTGAGCCTCAGGTCATGCATTCCTGGTGACTTTGTAAGTAGACACTCAATTGATGATGGGGCTTCGTCCCAGTGACCGTTCAATACTTGCAGCTCTCTTAAGAGACACACTCCACGTGCCTCCTGATACCTATCCCGATTGGTGGTGCCTCCTGTCTTGTCAGGAGGGAGGTGTGGACCAACTCCAAAGAAGATGCACAGCGAAGCCAGCAGTCGAGCCTGTCCTGAGCATGTAGAACCTTCTTCACACTATCACTACATTGGGAGTCAGGGACTGTCCACACAGGCAGAAGTACCAGGCCAGGCAAGCTTGGAGCATACCAAGTATCAGATGCTACACGGGTCCTAAACCTCACCTCAGATGCCTAAGAGTTGAAGGGAGGCTGATGTAGATAAGGAGATCTCTCTCTGTCTCTCTCTCTCTCTCTCTGTCTCTGGCCCATCAGACCGTGGCCCGCTTACTGTGGATTCCAGGATGTGCAGGGGACCTGAGCTGGCTCAGAGCTTTGTGGGTTCCCAGAGTGGCCACCAGTTTCTTCCAATGGCACTGGCCCAGTAAGACCAGACACCTGGCTTCAGGGATAGATATTCCAGGCACAAGTGGTCTCTGTCACTTCCTAGAGTTGCAAATAGGTCACTGATATAAGGATGGTCCCTTCCGGCTCCTCTGGGACAGAGCCAAGGAACAGGAACTTTGGCAGCAGGAACCTTCAATATTTTCTGCTTCATACTTGGAACCCCGCCTCTGTTGGCCAGGCAAGGGGCATACACCAGAGTATGAGAGTGAGCATGTGAGCGTGAGCCCACTTGCCTCCGTTCTAATAAACCTCCCCAGGAATCCGATATCAGTTCCTGTCAGAACAATGCAGCCTATCTGAACCAGAACAAAATAAAAATAAACATTAAGCAATTATTGGAATTTAAGTTTATTTACAAGATCAGCAGGCTGTGGGGACATTACACCCATTAGTGAGGCCCAACTGTCAGGCCTTTGAACAACCCCGTGGTTCTTGGCATGTGGGCCATGGACTTTCAGGCTAGGTTGACTCAAAAGCAAGCCAGTACTGTGACAGGCTTCCTGCATATCCTATGTTAATGGCTTTGTTGGGAACTTGGGAGGGACTCAGTGTCCCTGTCTTGAGCAGAGTATTCCATCCAGTGTGGTCCCTGTAGTGGAGGGGAATCTGAACCCCCAAGCTGCTCCAGACCCTTGCATCCCCAACATCCCTCGTTCCAAAGGAGCCCACATATTGCCACATAGATAGACCAGCAGCTGTCACACTAAGTGCTACATCTCAGTCACTGTTCACCACCCCAGAACTAATACCCTCTGGGAAACTGTGAGTTGGGAATCGGGGAACCAGCCATCAGCATCAAGAGAGCACAAGCACCCCAAAGTTGCAGGAAAAGGGGCTAGTGTTCCTCCAACCTTGGCTCCAAGGAGAGCCCAGTAACCTGCCCAAGTCACTGGTTAGCACAGCCTGCTGCTCTCAGCAGGATGCTTCAGGCCAGGCAGCCCAGGCAGCCCAGGTTTAGAGTAGTCCAGTCCAGGTTAATGGCAGCTTTCGTAGGGGGAGAGTCCTCCCCTTCTTTCCCCTCTCACTCCTCCCCCTCTTGTCTGGACCTTGCCTGGGGAGTGGGCAGAGTGAGGCCATTGGTCCCCAGGCACATACTGGTCACTTGGCAATTTCTTTGCAGTGATAGCCAGGCCCCACCCCCAGAGCTCCTGCTTCTCCAAGTCTCAAGCTAGCAGGAGCCACCTGCGTTGCTTAGGAGTTCTTTAGTGAGTCTGGTGCTGCTGCAACGGGAGCCCTGCAAAGGAAAGCACCAGAGAAGCCAAAGCCTGAGAGGAGAAGGCCTCCAACCACAGAAACTGCAGTGCAAAGGGTCTGGAGCCAGCAGGAGCGTAGAGACCCCTGGGAAGAGAATAAGGACACAGAGGGTACATTGAAGGAGCAGACAGATGGGGCATCCTCCAGCAGGGCACTCACTACCCCACAGGCTGGTTTTGAATGGAAATGGAATGACAGTCAGGAGAGGTTTTGAGCAGAGGAACCAGCATCCAGACTGTCCCTTCTGTCTGCTGATGTGAGATTCGGGGCTGGACAGTTGATGCAGCCAAGGAGCCTCCGCAGGCATCTGGTCCAAACTGACAGCAGAGGGCAGGGTGGGGTGGGGGGGCGGTCCACAAGCATCTGAGGATTCAAGTCAACTCCCACTTCCGGATAGGGGTAGGTCCAGTGGTTTATCGCAAGAGCTCAGCCTCTTTCGTAGGTATCCATGCTTGCAAGTGGGGCAACGCTGACTGGAGCTGGAGGTGACTCTGGAGTGGCTGTTGGTACCCAACACCTTATAGGTGTTTGAGCAAAAACTCAGACTCTGCCTTCATTTGTCTTTTTCAAGTACCTGAGGGAAAAGGTGGGTTTGTACCTATTTTTCAGATGAGGAAGACTGAGGCTCAGAAAAGGCAAGGGTTTGTCTTAAGCTCTCTTGGCCTGGTTAAGGAAAAGGCAAAGGCCCAGGAGCAACCAAGAGGCCACTAGGAGCCCCTTAAGTGAGATTAGCAACAGTCCCCAGGTCCATGGCCTGCCTGCCAAAACATTCCAAAGCTGTGGAAGAAATTGCTGTTTGAAAGGGCCCAAGAGCAACAGTCTCTCATGGTTCAACTAAAATCTGAGCATGGGGCAGAGGTATATCTCCAGAGAATTCTGCCTTGGTACGGAGTGTCATACAACCTAAAACCTAAGCTATCCGTACACACACACACACACACACACCTATGCACGTACACTCACACATACTCTCACATATGTACACACACACACAGACGCGCACACAGGCACGTGCACAGAAGCCAATGGGGCCGTCCGGGGACGTGCATCCTGGAATCAGTCTATAATGCAATCAATTTTGTATATCCCCGGTGAAACTGCAGCATTTATTTAACGTCTTTTATAAGAGCAGCTGAGTTTTATCACAAATCACATTCCATTTCCAGTCATCTGGGACTCCTTGAAGGCTGAAATGCATTCACTTCTTCCAAAGAAATTTACCAATTCCTCAATAAAGGCCCATTTGCCTCTGTATGTAAAATTGACACATTTATTGACTATTAAACCTCGAAGACTTGGGTTGGGTTTTTTTGTGCCCCAGCCCCCCAACGCTCCCCACACATTTTCTTAAGCTTTCAACTCGATGCCTTCAAAGCCTCCCCAATCACAGAAATCCCTCCGGGGAGCAAGAACACAACGGGTGCAGGGTGACACTTGAGTCAAGGGCTTGCTTCTCACGTAGCCACCGGATGACACTGAGGTAGGCAGCAGGGCCCAGTGCTCTGAGTAGCCCTGGAAGCTATGTGCCTGCCCCTGCCCTTCATGGTGGTTGTGGTGGAGGGTGTGGTGGGCGTGGTGGTGCGGTGCTGTCCTTTTGGGCTTGTGCCAAAGGTTTTTAGGACACACTGATGACATTTGCAAAAAGGCAGGGCCCACCTCTTTCACAACAACGAATTATCCTGAGGCCTTTGAGTTAAAACAAGAACACCTTTTACTGGTGTCCCTGTTGGAGGTGGATGTCAATTCCAGTCAGGATAGGACTGGTGGGACAAAATAGGCAGGGGTCTGATGGGGAGTGGGGAGCAGGAGAGAAGGGGCTGAGATGTTGAATGTGGGGCCCAGTGCTAGGTCCCATCTCCGAATGTGATTAGCAATATATGCTGGTGGGTACCAGTGGCCAGGACACCCTCCTTTGGGGCTTGTTTAATTTCAAATGTAAAATAACGGATGTGGGGGTCTAGAGAGAGAGCTTGGTGCTTGCCACACAAGCATGAAGTTCCAAGTTGGAGCCCCAGAACCTGTGTAAGAAGCCGGGCGTCCTGACGCACTATTGTTATCCCAATGCCGGTGACTGAACCAGCCTGACCAGGGGGTATCAGGCCACTGAGAGAGAGAGAGAGAGAGAGAGAGAGAGAGACCCTGACTCTGTCTGAAAAACTCAAAGGAACCATACTCAAGCCTGGCCTCCAGCCTCCACACGCTCACACAAACGTGGCTGAGGGAGAACAGAGGGATCTGTAGGCGAGGGACTGAACAGACCCAGGTTCAAATCCCGACTCTCCTTGCCAGCCCCGTGGCCTCCAGTGTGTTTTTATCTTAGAACCTTGGGGTCCCGCTATATACAGTCAAGACAACCAGCGTTCATCTTAGGACTCTAGGCAAGGTTAGATGAGATGGTCCACTTAAGGAAGGTTCTGGAAGCAGCCTCAGTTGGTCATTGCTCCTATCGTGGGCATAAGATTCAGTGTCGGCCTAGGATGGGGAACGAAAAGTCACTGGGGTCCAGCCACCTGCCTCAGGCTCCATTTTCCTGCCCATAGAAACTGGTCATCTACTGTATGTTAGGATGGTTGTGGGAACAGGCAGCCTTCCCTGGCCCCCTCACTGTCTTCCTTGGGTTGACCTAAACCCTGTTTGGGGAGCTTTCTCAGACCACACAGCTCCAAGCTCTGAGCCCTAGGGCAGCTGCCTGCAAGATTTAGTAGACTCGGCTCACAAAATTGCTGAGATTTAGACGAGCCATTATTCAGTGACACCTCTGGGCTGTACCTCTAATGCTGGCAGTACCCCATTGGGATTTTCAAAGTGGTTTTAGGGGACTAAAGGCAGAGGTCATCACAGTACTCAGCCAGGGTGCTTTAGGGCCTGGGATCTGGCTCTAGACATCACCAGCTGGGGTGGGGTGCGTGGGGTCCCAGCAGGGCAGAATCACTTGACCAGGGTCTCCCCTGGCCAGATACCTTCATGGCTCCCTGTTCCCTCTGACATACCAGTGTCCTCATAGCTTATACTTCCAGGATGTCTGTCGCCTTTCTGGGAGCTGAGCCCCATGTACCCAGCTTCAGCAAAGCCTTCTGGGACCTGAGGACCGAAATCCAACCTCTTGGCATTTCCTATAGCTGACTCTCGGAACAGAGGGCTGGGGGTCTCCTCTTCAGAG
Organism: Mus musculus; assembly: GCF_000001635.26. NCBI lineage: Eukaryota > Metazoa > Chordata > Mammalia > Rodentia > Muridae > Mus > Mus musculus. Next base: position 121,951,722 of record NC_000071.6, on the reverse strand, counting down.
GATCTCCCAGGGTGCCATGTGGCTAGGCAGCACTGTGGTACCCCAGAGATGAAGTAGGGGGGATTGGTTTCTCGAATGAGGGGCAGCCAGCTCCGGGTTAGTGAATTTTGCTTCTGTCTGTCAAAGTGATCCTCTACCTCTCAGAGCCTCTGTTTCCTCATCCATATAATGGGATAAAAATACGCCTATCTCACAGGAATATAGCTTACATAATTCACAGAATTACTCCACGGGATTCCACAAATGTGTATCATTTTATTCTTTGTATAGGCACTAAAATATATAAAGATACATTAAAAAAAAACAACAGAGACCCACTCCATGCAAAGTGTCTGGGCTGTAGGGGCCAGGGATAAGGTATAGCCAGCTTGTGGTCGGCAGAGGCAGACAGACTGACAGATATCCAGAGTGAAAAGCCTTCCCTTAAGGTCGCCCCTAGGCTTGTATCGGACTCGTGGGTCCTGGTGGACTGAGGACTCGCAGGCTGCCATTCTCGCCCGTTAACCGAACTTGCTTTAGTCGGAAGATTCTCTTTCATTTTAAAAGCCAGCCAGCGTAATAAATCTTGTCCCGAAATCTCGGCAGCACATCTCGGCTTGAGTGTGTGATAAATCTAATATTCTGTAGTCTCTGTGAAAGGGACCCTGGGCGGATCTGTATCAGAACGACGGGCCAACCAGTGACTTGCTCTTGGCTCGACAAGGCCAGCCCTCTCATCAGCTCTGTGTGGATGGACTCCCTCCATCCCTCCCATCCTCCATCCCGCACCCCCCCACCTCCCCCCCCCCCCCCGCTCGCTGTCCCCTCCCCACCTCCCCCCCCCCCCCCGCTCGCTGTCCCCTCCCCACCTCCCCCCCCCCGCTCGCTGTCCCCTCCCCACACTGAGACCATAGCTCTGAACCATGAATTCAAAGATTTCTTATCTGTGAAGGGGAACAGAATGGGTCCTGTGGTCTTTGGGACACCAGGAGGGTCAGGCTCAGCTCTCTTTTGTTTGTTCTACAACTAGCGTCCAGGCCCCTGTGATGCCAGTGTGGTGTTGAGGGTTAGGAGACTATAAAGAAGACAGAGATGCACCCGTGGGGTGTGGGCATTCACACCCACCAGAGTGGATACTGGTGACAGGGCCTGTGGTAGGATATACAGGAGTCAGGACCAGTGGCATTTGGGAATTTGTGGCATCCGAGTCATGGCAGGGTGTGGCCAGTGCTTACCAGGATGGGGGGGGGGGGATCCACCTGCTATGCTGTGGCGGGACCCCAAGGACAGAATCAGCAGAGGGCAAGGTGCAGCTGAGGGAAGCTGATAGGTACTGCCAGCCTTTCTGTTTACTACTGAGTGGGTGGCTCAAGGTCAGAACAGATTTGTGTGGAGGGCCCTGGCCAAGGGTCACAGTGGGTGCCCTAGGAGGGAGGGTGTGTATGTATGTGTGAATCCCTCTTTATTCAGAGCTATGCAGAAGCCCAGTAGGGGCTCCAAAAATGGAGAGACACTGCCCCTTAACAACCAACTCTGCCCCTCACAACTTAAAAACTACTCCCTCTGAGCTTCAGTGTCTCTGGGCCTGGAGAAGGGACATCATACCAATACCCAGTGTGGTGCAGAGGCTGGAAGATTAAATACGGACAGACATACAGACATACAGAATACAGACATACAGAATACGGACAGACAGATGTGCAAGGTACCCGGAGTGGAGACTTAGCCAGCCCTGAGCTTTGGTGTTCCCTGATCACGTGACCGTGGGACCATGCGACCGTGGGCCCAGGAAACTTCTCACTGTTTCCCCATCTGCATGGTGGCAATCCCAGGGCTTCATGGTGTCACTGGGTCCTAGCTCCACTGGGCTGAGTCACCTGTTAGTTGCCAGCTTGCCTGAAGACTCTGGTATTCTACTGTGTCCCAAGTGGAACCTGTCCCCTGCCATTTGTGTGGGAACAGGGGCCTCTGACCCAGAAGTCTTTGTCACCCACCTGGTTGTCAAAGGCAAAGAAGTTTCCTCCACTGTTCACAATGTGAGTAGCCTCTTCTTAAGCCAGTACCCTGGACCCAAGAGCTCCCTCTCTGTGCCCTGCAACCTATAGGCCTCTACCAAGAAGCCTTTATATCTAACATCTAGACTGTCCCCAGAGAAGAATTCCGGCCTTCACAAGAGACCATGTGACAGTTTATTTTGATTAATATCAGTGTGGAGAGGCAAAAGGAACACTGGCTCCAGTCTGCATGGCCCCACCATTTGATTCAGGAATGTTTATGCCAAAGGGGCAGGGTGGAGGGCGTTGCTGTGAGGGTCTGATGGGCCCCAGGGCCCTGCTTCCCTCCTTTCCCAGACCTCTCAGCTCCTGCCTGGAGGCTGTGATGTCCTTTTATGTATGTCGGGGATCACCTGGTCCTCACCCAGCTGCCAGAGTGTGTGTGGAAAGGAACAGAGACCAGGCCATCCCCCTGCCTCAGAGACGAGAGGCAGGTGGGTGAGGCTCTTCAACATTGTTGAGAGAAGATAGATGGCCTGGAACCCTCTCTGTAGAGATCACCTCTGGGCCCCACCTTGATGGGCACGCAAGAGGCCCTCCCCGTGCTTAGAAAGGAATAAACAGCGTTTAATGAAGTTACATTGTAACATAATGGGGATCATAAAACCACCGTCATCCTGCAGGGTCCCCGGACGGTCTTTATTATCGACTGTGCCGGAATCGGCTTTGCAGCGCTCAGGCTGCAGCTGTGAGAAGAATGCAAAAGTCTCCTTAAATTACCTGCTGGACGTAACCAGTGGAACATTCCATGGGCCCCCCCTCCCCACGTGCCCCGGGGATGCTGCCGTCGGGCGGCGGTCTGTCAGAGTCACTCACTGCAGCACAACAGATGTTCGCCCTGCTCCTCCATCCGCTGTTTGATGAGAAATTTACTGCTCTCCCGCTGGGCAGGCAGCCCCTCTCGGCGGCCTGGGCTATGAGACAGGCCAGCCGCTGGCTGCCGGCCAGGGCCAGGCTGTTTTGATGGAAGCCATGAAAAGCTCTGGCTTGGAAGGCGCCGGCGATAATGCACCGGCTAGACTCTCCTGATTGGCCGATCGATCGGCCTGATTTGATTTATTGATCAATCCCCTCAAATTTGGCGTCTGAGAAGCTGCAGTGATCTTTAACTGCGGTGAACGTCTCCGCCTGCCGGAGAATGAGCCCCCACTAAGGAATGTATGAAAGGAACCGGGGCTTATCTTAATCACACACCGGCCTGGTGCTGGCCGAGCCCCGCCGTGCGCCGCCCCATCGCCCGGGCAGCCCTGCGCTGATCTATAAATTGATGGAATTCAAAGCCTCCAGCATCGATTACCGTTATAACAAACAGCGGTGCGCAGAATGTCTGATTATTTTTAGACAAAGATTCTGTTCTCTCAGCAGCAATTTTGCTGAGCCTGTCACTGGCTCAGAAGTCTGTTGATTGCAATTAGATGCAAATACAAAAAAAAAAAATTAAACTCTGCAGCCTCTCTCCTGTTTCCAGTTATTAAATCTCTCTCTTTGTTTGCCGTTTCCTCATGATATCTACAGCTGGGTGAGATACTTGGTTGGCAGAACAAGATCCTTGGGATCCGATGAAGAAGTGGGGCGGGGGTGGGGATGCCCTGACCTGCATACTGGATAATTTCCATGGGGGTGGGGCGTGACTTATCTTGGGGGAGGGGAACCCACAGAAGGTGTGTAAGGATTTCCACTAAAAGAGTGCAAAGGTTCCAGGCAGAGTGATGCTTGCTTTTTGTCCCAGCACTCTGGAGGTAGAGGCTGGAGTTTAAGATCAGGAGTTTAAGGTCATCATTAGCCACATGGTAGAGTCAGGGCTAGCCTGGGAAACATGAGTCTTGGGGGATCAGAGAAGGGGGGAAGATGAAAGATAAAGGTATTTAAGGTAGTGCTTTGGAGGCAGACTGCTCACAAATTCAAGACCAGCCTGGACTGAGTAGTTAAATCCTGTGTCAAAAAAAAAAAAAAAAAAAAAAAAAAATGAAAACCAACACAAGAGGCTGCAGGTGTCTCAGTGGCCCCATGAGTAAAGAGGCTCTTAGTGTGTGCTCCTAGGTAAAACCCCAAACACAGCAGCATGTTTCTGGAATCCCAGTGCTTTGAGGTCAGATGTGTGCAAAGACAGGAAGAGGCACATCTGATAAAGATGGAAAGCAAACGAAGAAAATAACTAATGCCGACTCCTGTGTGCATGCACAGGCCCGCACACACGGGGGTGGGGGTGGCTGGGCTGGATGCAGAGGTGTTAAAACCCAGCTCAGGACATCAAGCGCAGACTCAGAGCCAGTTGAGCATCTCTGATGAGTGGGTGTGGTCTACCGGTTCTTCATGGCATCTGAGACCTTACCAGGTGTGCAGGCCCCATCCTGGGAACCCCTCAGCCTCGGAGGTGGGTGCCACTTGGAATAATGAGTTTCCACACAGGGACCACAGGTGGCACCCTTTCTGCACTGGCAGAACAAGCTTCAGGCAATTGTGGGTACAAGCAAAGTAGGTACCCCCTGTTGCCCAGCCTGGCGGCCAGCATCCTGGCTCTTGAAGAGCCCATCCGTCATCCTGGCATCCTCTGGTTGATCTGTGTTCTTGGAACCATTAGCCCCAGAGTCCTTGACAGGGGAATAGCTGTGAAGCTGAGCCCATCAGTGGGGCAGCAGAGACTGACAATTCATTATGCGGTTGGATGGAGAGAGGACTCAGGTGACAGTGCCAAGGCCTCTTGGTTCCCAAAAGCCAGCTCCACTCGGAATTGGCAGCCTTGGGCTAATTTTAGAACACTCGACATTGATAATACAGGAGGAGGGGCTGCGGCTTGGACTCTGGGATCAGATGGACTGGGCTCAGGAAGACATCAAGGCCAAGGACATCTCTTCCACTGCCCTGGAAGGATCCCACAGGAGAGCAGGTGGGGAGCCTGAAGGGTCACCATGGGACAGGTCAGAGGTCAAATACCTGCTCCTTGCATACCACCAGCTGCTGCAGATCCCAAGCCAGCAGCCTCCATGTACCTTCCTGTTCCTAGCTGCCCGGGTTCAGGAGACTGTTATACAGACACCAAGGGGCCTGCCCAAGGTTGCACAGTAAAGAAGTCCAAGAGTAAGCTGGGGTTTGGAGCTGAGGGTCTCATTTCACGGAGGAGAAAATGTCATCAGTGTTGAATGGATGGATGGACAGACAGAAGGATGGATGGATGGATGGATGGATGGATGGATGGATGGATGGATGAATAATGCAGGAGCCTCCTGTGAGGATCTGTCTGGGCTCCTGAATAGCCAAGGATAACCAGGCTGTCTTTCTGCACAGGCCTGGAGTGGGGAACCTGGTTCCTATTTATGGGCATTGAGAGAAACCAGTTTGGTCTCACTCAGAAGTTTCTGTGCAAGGACGCTCTGGGTACAAGGACGCTTCGGGGTGCTCTTCCAGGAGGCCCCTTGCACTAGGATATCCGGAAGCAGATGCTCTCATGGACCACCTGTCTGGGAACTACGCCGCTTTGGGCTGATGATCAGGGACACCAACTGCAAGGTCACATTGACCTTGGCTGGGACCCCAGGTTCACTCTGTTCTCCATGACCTCGGGTGCATAAGCAAACATCTGCAGTCCCCTCCTTGTCCTGGTGACTAAGGTCACAGGCAGCAGACATATCTATACATCCCTATGGTCAAGCCACGAACTCTGTTTGGTCTGCTGCCCCCTGGAGGACAGTTGTGGCTAACACAGGCATATGGCCTTGGGAACTCTCCAGACCAGGCCCAACAGGAGCCAAGTGACTCTCCAAAGTCACTGAGCTCACGGCCACCCAACCCGTTCTCTTTCTTGACAACCAAGGAAGATTGCCTTCTGGGCAGTGGTTTGTCTGTGTCTCTCCTCCGGCCCCTCTTCATTTCTCTGTCCTGACCCATTTGTAAGACAGGCCTCTGCGTGACTGTAAAGAGAGAGAACCCCTCACAGGTGGGGGCAGCAACAGCAAAAACAGGGTCTTTCGGGGAGGAGCCAGGAACAGCTGCCACACTGACAAGCAACCCTGTCTGTCCCCCACAAGCCCACGTTGGTGTCTTTTAAATACATCCATTTGCGAACACCTACAATGGATATCTAGGGGTTACCAGAGGCATATCAACAGAGCGGACGTTGACAGTGATGTGCGTGTCCCTGCATCGAGGATCAGAAACAACCTGTGTTCACGAAGAGGAAATCATAAATAACTTAAGTGTCCAGGAGTGGGGGGTTTAAAATGACCTACGAGAGGACTGGATAAATGGCTCGGTAGTTGAAGTGCTTTGGCGTGAAGGCCTGTATTCCCATACCGTGTGGAAGGCCAGGCATGGCTACACACTTATATATCCCAGCATGAGGGAGGCAATGGATTCCTTGTGCTCTTTGGTCAGACGTCTTAGACAAATCAATGTTCTAGGTTCCTGTGGGCGACTCTTTCTCTCTCCATGGGTATGATGCTTGAGATTGACCTCTGGTCTCCATACACGCAAACGTGTATGTACATACATGCTCACATCTGTACATACATGCACAATTCACACACACAAACATACACACTCTGGCAGAAACACAAAACTACAGCAAGAATAACCTCTTGTTTCCATGCGTGAAGGATTCAGACTAATCATGTGTCCGTGAAGATTGTCCGTGTGTGTTGGGGACTAACAGTGATCTACTGTCGGTTGGGAGAGCTGAGCTCATGGGTGAAGTCACATCCCCATAGAATGCCCTGTAGCTGTGAAAATGAGAGAGATGCCTTGCGTGTGAACGTGAAGGCTTAGGCGTGGTGAACCTGTGCAGACGGCTCACCGAGCAAGCAGACATGGGTGACACCCATTGCAGGAGCAAAGAGAGTTTTGCGGAGTGACTGGGGTGGCGTAGGCGTCTCTAAGTGGACATTGATGGTGACCACATCCAGGGAACGATACCCTGTGCTGAGTCCCTTCACTGTGTCAGTGACTGTCTTCACCGATGACTTCAGACAGACAAACAAAACACCAGGTTTTTACTCTTAGAAACCCATGCAGGGACATGAACGCAGATTCTTGGCATCAGATATGGGCACAGATACAGGCTACTACTTGTTGGCTGGGTGCCCTTGGCTCGGTGGTGGCATCGCGGTGCCTCCCTTGGCTGGCCTGGTCAGTGGCAGCCGTGAGCTGTGGTGGCTAATGTCTGCATAGCTGCTAGCCAAGTCCTGTCATGGCTGAGACCTCATCTTGGGAGAACGGCTGTCTTTTGGCAGCTCTAAGTCCAGAGCTCTTCCTGAAGAGGCACAGGTGGGTCCCCAAGTCCCTGGGAATCCCATACTTCCTTCTAAGCTCCCAGCCACGGGCTATCTGCAGAGTCCAGCTTCTGTCTCCTAAGAGAGGCCTGGGGCACGCAACAGGGCCCTGCTGTGCCCGCTGATGTGGTTGGAGCTAGACGGGCCCTGTCTTCCTGCAGCCTCTTGTCTTCTGTGTTCCCTGATTTCCTGGCTTCCTCCCAGAGATGCTGTCACAAGCCATCACTGCCCTTTACTCCCTTCCGTTGCTTTTCTCCCTTAGACCTGGTGTAGCCCGAACAGTGACAGGGCTTCCTGGAAGCTGTGACATTTGAGCAGAGCTCCCAAGTACAGCTGCACCGTGGGATGGTAGCCAGAGCGTACTGTGGAGAGAGGAGCATGTGAAAAGGTCCTGTGGTTGAGAGGAACAAGGGTGAGCTGAGCCTACTGCAGCCATAGGTGGAGGAGGAGGAGAATGGCACCACCGTTTGCCAGCTGCACATGGTGTGACCTTGTCACTCCGTGCCTCTCTGTAGGGCCAGAGTTAGGAACCAGGAGGGCTGCCTTGAGGTACAGATCACACGCAGTATCTGTGACTGGGCCTGATGTAGAGCCAGGCTGTCTAGGTCTCCCGTGACCTCTGACCTCCCTCGCCCTTCCTTGCTACTTCCTATTCCAGGCACTTCCTCAACCAAGTAGGCATGCTCTGCTGCCTCGGGGGACCTTTGCGTTCCCAGGACCTCTCAAAGTCTTCCCTCATAGCAGTACAGCAAAAGCCCCTTTTCCGTGAGTGCCCCCTAGTGGCTCTATGAAGAATTGCATCCCATCCCATCCCTGCCACCCTCCACCCCACGCCCCTACACACACCACCACTCCTGTTCCTTTCCACTGCTTGGTCTTCCTCTGCTGGTCTGCAGTTAAAAAGCACTTCAGTGGTTCCCATTGCCCTTGGAGATTGGGAAGGCACTAGGACATCCTTAGGGACCCCAGCCCTAAGAGGTTGCTTCAGGAGTGCTACGACGACCTTTACACTAGTCATATATCCTCCATTCCTTCATTCCCTCCTGAATGCCTGACTGAGATCTAGACTGAGTCATTCCTCGAACATGGCTCACAGAGGTGACGGTTTCTTCACGACACAGTGACCAGCTGGATTTGACTCATGACTGCTCTCCTGCTCTCCCTGTGTGATTGTCACTGTCCTCGATCCACTCACATTGGCTCCTGATAGCCTTAGCAGTCTCTCCAACTGAAGGACAGACCCAGTCCATTTCAAAGTCCCACTAAGACGTGGTGGACGAGGCCAGTGTCCTGAGCCCGTCGATGAGGCTTCAGGGTCTGCCCCCTGGGTCACCTGTGACACCTATGTCACCTGTCACATCCAAGTCTCTGTGTAGAAAAGAAAGCCAAGCATGCTGAGCCAGGTACAGCCTCCGAGTCCGCCTGAGTCTGGCGGTGCCTGCAGCCTCTGGTACCTGTCTATACATCATTAAAATGGGCTGAGACAGAGATAGAGTGGGACTGGCAGCAGAGAGGGACAGTAGCCATGAACCTTGAGCACTGGGCCTTGCATACAGGACCTGGTCAGCAAGAAGGGAGTCACCTCCCACTACTGTCATTGGGATCCCACTGGTACAGAGCCTGGGTCAGAGAGGGCCACTTCCCTCTCCCTTTCTCAAAGGAGGCTTGTAGGATCCCCAGATTCCCATCCTTAATGTGAGAGCTTAGAGGGGTTTGGTTTGGTTTGGTTTGGTTTGGTTTGGTTTGGTTTTTTTAAGACAGTTTCTCTGTGTAGCCCTGGCTGTCCTGGAACTCACTCTGTAGACCAGGCTGGCCTTGAACTCAGAAATCTGGCTGCCTTTACCTCCCGAGTGCTGGGATTAAAGGCGTGCGCCACCACCGCCCATCAGGAGCTGAGCTCTTGAAGGCTACTGTAATCAGAGAGCCCATCCATGTTACATGTGTGAAGCTTTTCAAACAGGAAACTAAGAGCTTTAGTTTTGTCTCATGGCTGTGTGTGTGTGTGTGTGTGTGTGTGTGTGTGTGTGTTGCATGTGGTGCTGTACATGTCTAATGTGTAGAGGGGCCAGAGAAGATAGCCATCTCCAACCTTAATTCTTGGGATGGGGCTCCCCACTGAGCCTGAGGCTGGTGACCAGCAAGCCCAGCCACCCTCCAGCCTCCACTCCCACGATGCTGGGGTAACAGGCTCACGAACACCCAGTGCAGCCCTTTCACATTGGGGTTGGGATTTGAACTTGTGTCTTCATGCTTATGAAGCAGTCACTTTTACCCACATAGTAATCCCTCCAGCCCAGGATTTTCTTCTCTTAGAATAGGTTTTGCTATGTAGCTCATGCTGGTCTAGAACTTGGAATCCTTCTGAGTGCCGGACTGGTGGACCTGTATCACCTCCCCTGGCTGGAACATGAAGTCTTCAACTTGTCTGGGAATCCTCTGGTCCAGTCTGCTGTTTCCAGCCCTGACCTGGGTTCCCAAGATTTCTCTGGCCATTCCAGGCCCCACCTGGGCCTCCCTGACCTCTGTCTGTGAGGGGCAGGGCTGACAGCTGATACAGGCACTCCTCTGTATCACCCCCACCTCCTCCAGCCAGAGCCATCGATTGGATGCTTTTACTAAGTCACTTTGATTTTGAACTTGACCCCTCTGTCCATCTCACTTTCTGATGTCCCTCAAGGGCATATTTTTAAAACTGCAAGTTCGCCAGCCAGCTGCCCAGCCATGGAAAGAAATCAAAGACAACTGAGCATCCAGGGGCGCTCAGGGGCACATGGCAAACACACATCTCTTGGATCTTGAGCCCTCCTCCCAACTTGATCTGGCAAGCATTTATTATGCACCCACTGCATGCACTGTACCAAATGAGTAGTTTACTTCAGCTGCTAGGCTACTGCTCACAGTGTATTCCCAGCATCGGGAACGGAGGAGGAATGAACGTGGGGGAGGACGGGAAAGTACAAAGGGGAGGGAAGGGGAGGCTCATTTTTTGCACCCAATGGGTAGACACTGTGTGCCAAGTGTTGGTGTAGACAAGAGGCACAAGCAGAGGGACAAACAACCCTGCCTCAGCCTAGCTTGTAGAGGCTGCAATGGAGACCAAGTGAATGTGAGGGAGGCCCCGCCCCCCAGGCCGGGACTGGGTTGGGGAGGTTGGAGAGAACAGGGGCCCTACTAGGGAAGGGCAGGGGAGGCCTTGCTGATCCAGTGAGCAGAGTACAGCAGGTGCAAAGGCCCTGGGGTAATCAAAAAATAAGGATGGGATGAGGGGAGACAGACCTGAACTGGCCCAGGGATTTCACCCTCTAGAGCTGTGGGAAGCCACTCCCTTCTCGTGACAGAGTTTCTGGCCAAGTGACCAGACTTAATTCACGCTTCTGAAAGTATCTCTGGGTGCTGTGTCAGGGATGAGCTGGAGGTGGGAGACTGCTGCGTCTGTCCATGTGCTTTGTGTGACTGGAGCGCTGGCTTGGCGATCTTTCTATTAAGTCACCTTCTTGCGAGGGCCTCATAGGGGGCACGTAGGAGGAGGTGGGTGGATTCCAGGGCTCCAAGACTTGACTCAGCAAACGGCCACGTTCCCCATGGCCTTGTGTCTGGTGCTGCTGACATCCAAAGACGTCCGCATCTCTGTCTCCTCACAGCCATGCCCACGGTGTGATTCCAGCCCTGCCTGGGATCTTCAGCGTGTGCCCTCTGGACTCTGGCGCCTCTGCAAGATCGATCCACGTTACTGCTTGTCGCTCGCACACGCCAGAGGCTATGCGGGCTATTCTGTGGGGGCTAAACACATCATAAGGCTCTCAGCCATCCATGTTAATGGGCGTCTGGGTCATTTCCAGTCGGGAGCTGTTATGAATGGTGCCTTGGTGATACATTCCTCTCCGTCTTGAACACATTCATGAATTATCGGGAGAGCTGGGTGAACCACAGAGCCGGCTCTGGGGGCCTGGCAGGGCCAGAGTCGTTATTCCTTGAGAAGTCTTGGTGGTTTCCCAGAGCATGTGCAAGGAGGCCTTGTGTTGGTGGACAGATTTCTCTGAATTGTGTGTGCCACCGGGGACTGCGGCAGCACAAGGTGTATGTGTAAGGATCTGACATGCCCTGCGATTTCCCAGGTGCCAACTGGAACCCTGCTGGCAGTGCCCCCGATATTTAGGTTTGCCCTGTGTCCTTGCCAACACTTGCTACTGTCCTTTTTTGCCTTGCCTCTCGCCTTGTAACTCTAGACTAGCCTGGCTACTTGAAATGTCACCCAGGCTGGCCTCAAATTCACAGCAATCCTTCTGCATCGCCTCCTGGCTGTGAGATTTCAGGTGCGCATGCACCACCACCCGTAGTGTAATGGTGGCATGGTTGGTTGGTGGTTGTGCCATCTTGCATCTTGATGTGGGTGTCTTGCCTGCTGTTTCCTCTCATTTGTCCTTCTATTCATTTGCCTTTCTTTAAATCTTTAAGAGTTTTTTTGACGTTGGACATAGCTCTTTATCAAATCAGGTGTGTGTCCCTTCTATCTGGCATGGTCTTTGTGCTCTGATGTCACCTCATAGGTTTGGTTTTATTATTATCATTATTCATTCATTTATTTAATGTCTTCTGTGTATGTGGCAGTCAGAGGGCAACTTTTGGGAGTCAGCTATCTCTTTCCCCATGTGGGTGCAGGGGATCAAACTTAGATCATCAGGTTTGGCAGCAAGCCCCTTTACCCGTTGAGCCATCTTGATGGCCCTGTTTTTAACTTGACTGTTATTTCCCAGGGTGTGGGTGAGTGCTCTTGGATTTTATTATTTGGTTGATTTTGGGGTTTTTTTGTTTGTTTGTTTGTTTGTCTTTATTTTTTTGAGGCATGATCTTACTCTGTAGCTCAGGCTGACAGCTAGTAAGACAGCTCCTGATCCTCCTGCCTCCAGCTCTCTGGAGCAGTCTGATTATGGGCATTCGCCGCCATATCTGGGCATACTCAACAGTGTGAGCACACAACAGCTTCCAAGCTGTTGCTGCAAGTGTGGATGTGATGATGTCACTCCAGTAGGCACGATGATGTCACTCTGGCAGGCGTGATGACGTCACTCTGACAGCTATGATATCACTCTGGCATTGACAGTGATAGAACAAATGCTTTGCTGTTTTTAATTTTGAGCGTGGTTAGCCATCAAGCCATATCTTTGTCCCTCTGTGTGATCAAAGGTCCTTGGAGTCCTCTGTCACTTTTAAGGGAGCAAAAGGTCCTGAGACAAGAAAGCTTTGGGGGAAGTATGTTCTGTGGCTAGCAGGGAATGGCTGTGGTACTCAGAGACTAGGAAGTGAGACCTGAGTCTTTAAGGGCTGGCATTTTGGGAACAACACCCTGGTGGCCATGAGGGAAATATGTTCTTGAAGGACAGCAGTGATGTTTTCCTGGGGTCAATTGAACCAGGCCACCCTCTCACATCTCAGGGCCTCACGGTGCCTCCACACCTCCCAAGGCTGGCACGGGCACCCCCAGGCTCAGCCACCGTGGACTGAGAAACCCCAAGGTGTTTTGTGTAGTGGAACAATTTAAAATAATTAGAAACTTTGCAGAATGTCTTTAAACACACTGGCGTGGGTCTCCGGAGCAGCTCTTATTAGCAGGGACGGCTGCTGACTGGCGAGGAGCGGCAGCCATAGAAGGCCCTTGATTAAGTAATTTGAATATCTTTTGGAGAACAAATCCTGAATCTCTTTCTATTTTCTCCCATTGTCCCGGCTGCACATCTGCTGGCTGGGGTGGGGGATGGTCATGAGCCCCATCCCAACCACTTCCCAGCCTGGGATGGGGCAGGGCTCCCTATGGGTGGCTGACAAGCCTCAATGGGACCTCACGCTGTCCTGAGAGTGGAGTTGGTGGCTACGCTAGGCCCTGCTGCTATTCTGCTCCGTTATCTGCCTGTCATTGAAGTGTCAGGGTCTGGGCAAAGCATGTGGGAGGCAATGGCAATGTAGTTTCCCTGCAGGCCCCTGGGAGCAGTTGGGGACAGTCCCAGGGAGCAGGAGAAGACAGCCTGGGTCCCTTTCAACAGCACCACGTTGTCTGAGTAAACCTCTCTGTGCCATATAAATATATATATAGATAATAACAGGGGCCCCTTCCTGGGTTCCTATAGAGCTGGGCTGTGCACACAGCAGGCACACCACTCTGCACTTAATTAACAGACGGTAACATGCAAGCGGCGGGGGCCGTAGCAAATCCCCAGCGAGTCTGTTTGCAAGCTGGCGGGCTGGGTGCAGAAGCAGCCGTGTTTACAAACTGCATTAGTGTTAGGTTTGTCCTGAGCTAGTTCGAAAGATTAAGATTGGGAGATGTTGACATAAGAAATAAGGGTTTGGGTCTTTGGATCAGAAAGTAGCTGCCTGCTCTGGGCCTGTGTGATATCACTGGATGTCGCTGTGTGACAGAGGCTGGAGCAGAACTCCGACAGCGGAAGGACATGTCCCTGCTGGCCCCTAGCTTCATGCATGGCATCACCTGCTGGGATGTTGCTCTCTCTGAGCCCAGGAGGTCTAGCAGGGTCAGGCGAGCCCTTTCCAGATGTCTTCAATGACTGTCCGCTATAGGTGCTGCTTAAAGCGCATTTGCGTTGGCAGAGCGCTTAGCCGGCATGCTTTGGCTCTGTCCTAGCTCTTTGAGGTGGGAGAGGGGTCTGGGGAGCTCAAGGGCATCCTTGGCTACTTACTTAGCAAGTTCAAGGCCTGCCTGGGGGCTGTGTGAGTCCCTGCCTCAAAAATGTACGTCAGGACGCATGTGGCATCTGAGTGTCCCCAAGTGAGAAGTATTCTCTGGCGGGAACATTTAGTTTTATATGATCCTGGCTAACTGATGGTGGAAGCTGCTGTCTTGGCTTTACCTACTTGCAATCACTCACCCAGCGGCCACTAGAAGCCAACTCTATCCCCTTTCCTGCCTCCAAAGACCCACACAGTGTTGTTCGCATGTACCCCCTGGACCCCAAGACCCGTGCAGCCACTGGTCCCAACCATCTTCCCTTCACACGAGTCCTTTCTTATTTAGTTTGGAGCTGTTACAAACAGGGCTGGAGGGATGGCTCAGTGGTTAAGAGCACTGGCTGCTCTTCCAGAGGTCCTGAGTTCAATTCCTGACACCTGCCTGGTGGCTCACAACCATCTGTAATGGGATCTGATGCCCTCTTCTGGCATGCGGGCGTACATACAGATAGATCACTCATACATAAAAGATACATAGTAAAACACCTTTTATAAAAGGAAGAAGAGGAAGGAAGGGAGAGGGGGGCAGGGGAAAGGCTGGGCTGGAGAGATGGCTTGTTCTGTACAATCCTATCTGCATAAGCCCAGAGAACCAAGTAAAAAGAGGCATAGCACTGCGCCAAGTGCTGGGAGACAGGAGGTGGGGACAGGCTGGTGCTCTGTGACAGCCTAGCCAGCCGCTGAGCTCTGGGTTCAGGGGGAGACTGCCTCAAAAGCAAAAGACAAAGCAAAACAAAAAATCCCAAGGCGTCCTGATTCCTGAGAAAGAACCTCCAAGGGTAACCTCTGTCCTGTGCATGCTTGTGCATGTACACACACACCCCGCCGCCACCGCCGCTGCCACCCCTACCGCCGCCATCACCACCACCACCACCACCACCCCACAGCTAAGCCTGCCTTTAAAATCTCTGCCTCCCCTGCCTGTTTCCTTGCTCAAAACTGGCTTAACCGATTTGGGTTATTTTTAGAAAGATGCCTGGCATGTCGGCTGACAGAACTTACATCCGAAGTTTCCACCTGGTAGGAAAAGACAGTTTCTATACCTGGGGCTGACTCTGTGTGTGTGTGTGTGTGTGTGTGTGTGTGTGTGTGTGTGTGTGTGTGTGTGTGCTCGAGCGCGCTCGCATGTGCAAAACACTGTTGAAGACTAGGAGCTACCTAGACATGATCAGGCTGGTCCCCGAACACCTCCAGAAGACCCAAAAGTTGAAGGGCAGGGGCGGAATTCTTTCTTAGAACTGCCTCCAACGCCACAGGGTGCTCTCAGCACCCAGAGCCCGGGCAGGAGAGAAGGGCCACCCAAATCCCATTCTGACTGACACCCTGTGACCCTGAGCCTGGAAGCACCTCCTCTGAGTTCCCACTGTCACCCTCCGTAATACAGGAATGTGACAGACAGAGACCTAGGAGTGCTGCTGTAATGTTAATTACTGTCATGGTGGCCCAGCGTGGGACGAGACGAGGCAGGTTCTAGAAAGAAATCTTATACACACTTCATAAACCTGAGCTGATCTCTGAGCAGTGCTGACCCCCACCTTCTGACTTCCTGCGAGCTGTTTTGAGGTGTAACTTAGGCTAAACTGACCTTACTATGTGCAGGCAGCCTGACATATGCGTCTGGGTGTGTATGGAGTTACAAGGCCTCTGTGCTATATGCTTTAGAAATACCCATCACACAAAAGGTCCTTTGTATTGATTTATGATCCCTCCTGATCTAGCCCAGCCCAGCCCCGCTGCAGGCTCCTTCCGGCCTCAAGGGATTTGCCATCTGTAGAAATGGGGACGGGGCTCCAGCCCTGAGCACCGTGATCCCAAGATGTATCTTGTCACATACATGGCTGCCTTGTCCTCTGTGTTTCAGAGTAGCATGTCAGCATGTGGAGTGACCACGCTATCCATCATTTATGTGTCTGTCTGTCTCTCTGTGAGTTTGGTGCACACAGGCTAGAAGAGTGTGTTGGATCCGTTGGAGCTGGAGTTACAGGCTGCTGTGAGTGGCCGTGTAGGTGCTAGGGAAGGAATTCTGGTCCTTTGCAAGAGAATCGAGCGATCTTAACCACCAAGCTGTCTCTCCAACCTGGGCTCAGGTTTCCGAGACCCCCACCTTGGCAGAGGGGCGTTCTGCTCCCTGAAGCTCACTGAAGGAAAGCTGCGGGATGAGAGTCAGGAGCGAAGAGACAGTCAGGGCAGAGAGGAGCTGTGCTTCTGAGCCCCATGCGTGGGGTCCCTGTTGGTTTTTAAGCTCTAGCAATTATGGAGAGTGCTTGAAACGCGACAGCTTTCCTCCTGTTGTCTGGTCAGATCCTCAGGTCAGGATAAAAGGTGCCTGGCTTCACAGATGAGCAAAACTCACAGGCCCAAAGCATCTGGACGGGCCACCGCGCCTGCTCAGGCCTGTTTACAGTCCCACCGGCTCCATCCACTTCATCAGGAAGTCCCCTGCCTCTTTCCATCCCTCTCCTGTTTCAACCCCAGAGTAAGAAAGTGTCAAGATTACTCTTTGGCTTTCTATATCTGTGTGAGGGTTTTGTAGTGCTCAGATCTTTTCTTCCATATTCTTCATGCGTACACCCGTGTGTGACCATGTGTGGAGGCAGAGGAATGGCTTCCTGTGTCTTCGCTCTCACGCTCTCCAGACACTAGAGTTCACACTTCAGCCCCGCACCACGACCTCTGCCTGACCCCACCTCCCCCGGGGGGCATGCCACTGTGCCTGACTTTCCTGGGGGCAATCACACCTATGCTTTCCAAGTAGGGGCTGCTGTTTGCTTTATGAGGATGGAATAGGAAGTTCTGCTTTACAGATGAGGGGCGGGTCAGACCTAGGAGATGGTGGGGATCAATAGAGGCTTCAGGCAGCAAGGGTTGCGAATGCAAACGTCCTGGTGTGGGAAAGGGGGCTGGCACCATGGGAGAAGGTGTGCCTGGAGAGTCAGGGAGAGGTGTCTCCTTCAAAAGATCAGGGCCATGAGCAGTGACTGGACCCCAGCGAGCCCCAGAGAGCAACCTGACTCAGTCCGAGACAGCGGCCAGTAGGTGAACTTTAAGCCAAGGAGAGGTGAGAGCGCCCATGGAGGTCTGCGCATTGAGTTCCATTGGCCACACCAGGGTGGGCGCCAAGAGAGGAGGCAGCAGCCGGAAATAGCCTTTGCTGGAGGTTAGCAGCTTGGACAAAGGCGGGCAAGTGGTGGTGCTTTCTGGATGGTTAGGAGTAGTTAAGAGGGAGTCTAGGGTCCTCTCCTGTTCCTAGCACCCTCACACAGAGCTGAGGAGCAGAGATTCAGAGCAGTGACTTGCCTGAGTCAATTGAAAGTGAAGTATGTAGGATTCGAACCCAGGTCTGCCATTCTGTGGTCCCGCCCTGTTCTCCAGAACAACCTCTGGGACCGAACCTGACACCCAGCCTCTATCTCTCCAGTAACAGTAAGATCTACTCAGCATTCTCCCCATTCCACAGACCAGGACACTGGGGCTCAGGCAGCTAGAAGGGGAGCTGGAGACAGGAGTCAACTCCATCCACACTCCCAAGACTCTGTGTGAGACGCTGGACAGTGAGCCTGCCCTCTAACCCTGGACTAGCCAGGCTGGGCTAGCCTCTGACCCAGCTCTCAAAGATGTTCTTAGTCCAGACAGTTCTGTTCAGACTCTGCCTCTGGGTCTGAGTCTCCCATGATTATGTGTCTGTGAACTATCTGTGTCTGGTTGGGGCAGAGGGGAGCAGGGGAGGGACAGAAAGAGACACAGGGAGGGAGGGAGGGAGGGAGGGAGGGAGGGAGGGAGGGAGGGAGGGAGGGAGGGCATGGAAGAAACCCACAGCCTCGGGCAGAGGGAACTGCCTGTGTAAATGTCCTGGGGTAGAAAAGGTCAGCTCACTACCACTAAACTTTAGTGCTGGCCTTCGTCTTGCTGTGTGGGTTGGGGGTATCCTTGTGAATATATTTCCTTTTCTGTGTGTATGTATGTATCTATCTATCATGTTTTGTCAGAGTCTCCATGTACGTGTGTGTCTCTGCATGTGTCCCTTGCTTCTGTCTTCCTCTTTATCTTCAAAATGGTTGGGGCTGGGAAACCAGTTAAGATTCAACGGAAACGCTTGTATCTCTCCTTTCACCAGCGAGGCTTGCGAGGTGTTTGTTAGGGGTGCCTCTGCTGGCTTAGGAAGTTACATCTGTGGCAGTCCTGCCCCCTCACCCCCCATCCTCACCAAGCCTCTGGGAACACTGTGGACCAAGCACTTGGCAAAGCCACCATTGAATTAGGGAGACTAGGCTGTATGGGTCCCAGCTACAACCACTGCTGCGTTTAGCTGTGTGACATTGGCCAAAGGTCTGTATGTCCCCTGTCTGGTCCCTACCCAGCCACAAGGCAGGTGCACAGGGGGTACCTCTGTTCTCCCAGCCCCCCTGGCTGTCTCTTACCCGAAGCCCATAGAACAAGTGCCCCTTCCCAGCCAGTGTCTCTGCAGCCAGCTACCTTTGTTTTTACACTGACTCTCTGACCCAGTCCCCTGAGTTGTTCCCAGACGTTCCCAGCAGCCTGGGCTTCCAGCCACACCTCAGGCCCCCGCTCCAGAGCCACCTAACTGTCAGGAAGCCACCATCCTCTGTGCAGTGCTCTTAAGATATCCTGAGTGACCATCTTAGTCCTTTACCCCATGGAAGCTCTTGGGTCCCACCTGACTTAGGAAAATGCCTGATCAACTTTCTTCTCAGCTGGCATCTGGTTGCTTCAGTGGCTCTGTAATCTTGAGACCTTCCCTGGAGCCCCCCATTGCTCCCCCAAGCTTTCTTCCTGCCCTGGGCCTCAGAGCAGAAGCTGATCCAAGTGTGGCCAGAAGGAAACAAGTCACAAGTGCATTAGCGTCCCAGATGGTGTAGTGACAAGTAGAGGGTCAGACGGGTCCAGAGCCCTGTTTGGCCTGCTCCTCACTGTGAATTTGGGGCAGTTGCATGATCTTGGGGGATTGCAAGAACACATATTAGAAACGCAGACCTCTAGGTAGCCGAGGTGGTATTCAGTTCCCATGATGGATGCAGGGCCACCACCTGGAGCCCTAGCGAGTGCCCCAGGGCATAGTAGGTGCTTGGTGAATAATGAGTAAATGAAAGGATGAATGGATAGGCGGGTAACTGAATGAGTGTGCGAACAAAGGAAGCGGTGAATGAGAAGTTGGGGAGTGGGCGGGGCAGTGAAGGAATGCATGAGTGAAGGAATGCATGAGTGAAGGAATGAATAAGTGAAGGAATGAATGATTGTCTGCTGCTGTGTCCCTTCCCATCTCTTCCTTTGACAAAGGAAAGGAAAAGGTTGCCCAGCCTGCCTCACCTTCATGCCAGCCCTGAGCCAAGTGAGAGGCATCCCCAGCTCCTTCATTGATACCCTCAGGGTTCCCCGTGGGGGGCGGGGCACTTCCGCCAGGCTGCTTGGGAACAGCTAGTAGTAATCAAGGCAGGGGAACGCCATCGGATGTGGCTTGTGCCAGGTGATTATGGGTTTGATTGGCGCCCTCCCTCCAGGACAGCCACCTCCGGGTCCTGCAGTGGCAGGAGCTGGCTGCTTTCCTGCGAGATACCTGGGGAGTGACGGGGAGCTGGAGGGGGAGCAATGGCTGCGCGTGGGGGTGCAGCCAAGTCTGGCGGGTCCCTCTTCCATTTGTCCCTTAACTCAGACATTCGTTCACACTGCAAGTAGTGAGTGCCCGCTGTGTACTGGGGACTCACGGTAGTGATCTGAGCCAGATACTCCTGTCCCTGGTAGATGCTGGAGGATTCCGGGTGTGTAGACACAATTTATAAGTAGCTATCCGAATGGGTGAGGGGTGTTTGGAGAAATGGCAGAGGCTCAGGTGAGGGAGGGTAGATGAACAGACATCTGCTGTTCTAAGGAGGAGGTGTGGTGGGTTTTTGTAAGGGCTGAGACTCCTGGGAAGGTGACAGGAAAACCCATGGGCCTTCGGGAGAACAGCATTGCTGACAGATAACCCAGCCACTACAGAGGGCCTAAGGCAGAGTTGCGTTTGATGTCCTCAGGAGCCAGGTAGGACCCCATGTGTCCAGAGCAGTGACCCATGGGAGGGTTTAGATTAGAGCAAGGAAGATACCAACTAGTGTCATGTGACTTCCTGTCCACCAGCCAACTAGCAGCAGGTGACTTCCTGTCTACCAACCAACCAACCAACCAACCAACCATCAGCCTGGGGCCTCCCGAGACTGCAAGCTAGTGCCTCCTTGGACCTCCGGAAGCCAGAATTTTGGGAACTGATGCAGGACTTAGGAGGCTCCTGCTGTCTTCACTTCCTGTATGACCAGGTGTGCCCCATCGGCAGGGCTTGGGCCAGTCCTTGACATTGTGGTAGGAACTGAAAAAAAATAATTGTTGAGTGAATGAGTGAGTGGAGGATGGGTGAGTAGGCAATTGTGTGGACAGCTAGATGGGTGGAAAGACAGATGGATAAACGATGGGCTGGATGGACAGATGGATGGTGGAAAGATGGTGGTTGGGTGGACAGATGAATATATGAATGATGGAGGATGGATAGGTGGACAGGTGTCTGGATGGATGGATGGATGGATGGATGGATGGATGGATGGGTGGATGGACTGATGGATAGATGGGCAGATGAGAGATAGATGATGGATAGATAATGGAGAGATGTTGGCGAGGTAAGTAGATAGGCAGGTGACGGATGGAGGAGAGGCAAATGGACAGAAGGATAATGGGTAAGATGATAGACGTATTATGGATGGGTAGGTAGATGATTGATGGATAATGAATAGATATTGGATAGGTGGGTAGATGGATGGCTAGGTGGGTGGAGGATAGATGGTGACCAGATTATAGATGGCGGAAGCAGGGACAGATGGGTTAATGGATAGATGAACAGACAGTTAAAAGAAGGGCTCCCCTTGTCAGTGCCCGATGCTTATCCCCCAAAGCAGCCTAGGAAAAAGAACCAATGGGCACATAGCCGTATCTCCTTGCAGGTCCCATGTGTCAGTGTGCCCTACAGCAGTTACACTAGGCCAGTCGCTGTGAGGGCAGTGGGCGGCCCTCAGTTTATACCCAGACTCTGGGGTTTGGCCTCATTCTGAACTGTCCCGAGGCACTGCTGGAATGTAGTAAGTTCAGCCTGGCTGAGACCCCTTCTCTCAGGCTCCACCCCTTGCCCCAGCCCAGATAATTGGCCCAATACATCTTGGTGCTGGAAATTTACATAGAGCACAGGAAGTGATGGATGACTCTAGTAAACCCGTCTGTCTCCGCCTGGCGCAGCTATCCATCTCAGTGGGCTGCGAGGCCCATCTGTCTTTCTGTCTCCTTGATGGTGGCAGGCCAGCGGGTGCCCTCCATCCTGGGTCATCCGAGGCCCCCTCTGCAAGGCAACATGCAGCTGGCTGGCTGGGGCAGCCTGCAGAACTTGTTCCTTCTCTGGTGTGCCTGGGCCTACCTTCCCCTGGATCCATGGGCCTGTCACACTCGCTGCTGTTGTGAGGCGCAGCTCATGACTGCTCCACTACAAGCCTGCAGCAGATGTCTGAAGACCTCTTCTGCACCAGGCATTTACTGGGGTGCAGGCCCAGTCAGTTAGCTGACGCACACTGCCGAGCTCCCCAGCCTTTCGTCAGAACAGTGATGCTAGCTGCTTTTATCTTCCAGCTCCATTGGTTTTGTGTCAGATGGTATAAGACAGGGTTGCTTTGATTGACTAGACAAGCTGGCCATGAACTCCCAGGCATCACCTGTCTGCCCCATGTTGGCGGAGAGGTGTTAAAGAAGTGCATACCTTTAATATCTCACTCTCTACAGGTCACTGGAGATTTGAACTCAGTACTTCCCTCATTTGTGGGGTGTGTGTGTGTGTGTGTGTGTGTGTGTGTGTGTGTGTGTGTGTGATATGTATATGTAAATATGAGTACATGTGTGTATGATATATGGCATGTATACATATGTGTATATGGTATGTGTATGTGTGTGATGTGTATGTGTGTGATATGTATGTGTGATGTGTGTGTGTGGTATATGTATATGATATGTGTATATGTGTGTGATGTGTGTGTGTTGTATAAGAGTGTGAGTGCGCGCCTGTGTATAGTTATGTGCATGTATGTGAAAGGTATGTGTGTCAGTGTGTTTGTGCACGCATAGGTGCATACATGTGTGTGGTATGTGTGTATGTGGTATTATGAGAGTGTGAGTATATGTGTGTCTATGTGTGAGTGTGTTTGTGCATGCACATGTGTGTATGTGTATTTGTGTATGTATGTGTGTGTATGTTACCAAGCACTCTACCCACCAAGCCATCTTCCCAGTAGCAGGTAGTGGAGAGGGATGTCACTATCCAAAGACCAGGGACAGACAAGCTGTGACACATGAGGCCAGACACGGCGGCAAACTCCTATTATAATCTCACTACTTGGGAGAGAGACTGAGGCAGAAGAATCCAAAGTTTGAGACCAGCCTAGAATACATAATGGTTTCCTGTCTCAATAAAATGTCAAATCAGAGGCAACCCCGGGTGTTCATCTGTGGGGTCACACACCTGTAATCCCAGCTGTGAGCAAGATGGCAGCAAGGAGGTTAAGAGTTCTAAGCCGGCCTGGGCTACAAAGTCAGTGTAGTGGGAGGCCAGTTTGGTGTGTGTGTGTGTGTGTGTGTGTGTGTGTGTGTGTGTGTGTGTGTGTGTGTGTGTGTGTGCGTGTGTGTGTACATATGATAATTTAAGTGGAGTAGCATTGTGGTTGAACATGGGACATGTTTCTAACCTCCAGCCCATGAAGTTGGTGGGGGCTCCTATGTTCTGAGGCCCAGGAAGTCCCAGGGCTGAAGAGCCGGACTACCCCAGAGCTGAGGCACAAACCAATCCCAGAGAGCAGGGACCAGTGGCAGAGCCCCTGCCGGTCCAACGCCCCCCCCCCCCCAGCTTCTCCTCTCCCTGCTCGCTGGCTCCAACCTCAGCTGCATCTATCATCTGCTCGCAGCAGCTCATTAAAATTATCTCTTTTTAGTTGCAAATGGGTCGTTTATGAGGAATCATTACTTGAATGGTCTGCACAGGGCTCCGGGCTGTCTGTCTGCTGTTGATGGCTAGTTAGGTTAATTGCATGTGTCTCCTCCCTGCCTGGGTCTGGCCCAAAGTCTGGGACTGTTTAGATCATGGCTGGAGTCGGACATGACGTCTTGCAGGAGTGTGGCCGGCGAGGCCCGCTAGCTGGATGCAGGGTGTCTCTGAAGCCGGACTTGAGAAAACGTGGCTGGCTTATGTTTCGGAGACGTCTTCTGTTCTCTTGAAATAAATATAGTTCTGTGGGCTTTTCTGAGTGTGTTTAGTTTAAAAGAGCCCAGTTGTCCATTCCATCTCAGAGTTTGTTGATTTTCAAATGCCCTTTCTTTGAGAGTACAAGGGGATCAGTTTAATGTCTCTGCTTGGCACCCTGTCCCTCTGTGTGTGTGTGTGTGTGTGTGTGTGTGTGTGTGTGTGTGTGTGTGTATGATATTTTTACTGACCTGTGAAAACCTAGAGCATTTGGATATAACAGGGTGTCCTCTACACCCGGTGTGTCTAAGGAAGAGATGAATATCAGCCAGTGTTTATTGAACTCCTGGCAGGGTACATTATGATCTTGAATTATTTAAAACAGTCTCCCCTAAACATCCTCAGCGGAAGGAGAATGGGAGCGGAGGAGAATGGGAGCCTGAAAAGCCAGGCATAGAAAATTTGCCTCCAGAGCCCACCAAGGAGCTGCCCCCGCCTCAGTGATTAGGGCTGCCTGTAATTCACCTCCTAGCCCCTGGCTGAGTCCTCTCACAGACACACAAGCCCTCCATAAATGGTAGTTACCATAATTGTATTTATTATTGTCACGGCCGTTGTCGCCTGCATATTTACCGTAGAAACGCAGCAAGCATCCCGCATGCACCGAGGCAGAGTTGAGGAGGGCATGGTCCTCTTGTCTGCGACAGAGATAGCGTCTGCTCCATCAGGACTGTGGGCAGGAGAGCTGGGCTTGCAGTGGTCCAGAACTGAGAGCTAGTCATGTCCCCTGCCTCACCACCTTGGCCCTTGGACTTGGTGCGGTCAGCAGGCCCCGTCAGTCAGATCTGTACCCATCAGCAATCAGCGATGTACAGATAGAGGGACAGCCCTGGGGTTATACCACACTGACAGCTAGATATGCTCTGCATGGCTATTTCCTGTATGGGTGGGAGGGGGCGGGCATTCTTCTATGTATACAGGTTCATATGTATGTGACCTTACATATGTTTTCAGTTACTCTCCACTTCATTTACTGATACATAGTCTCCCGTTGATCCCCCCAGGCTTACACACTTGAATAGTCTGCCTAGCCAGCTTGCTCTAGGGAATCCCCCATCTCTCCTCCAATGTAGTGGGGTTATCAGTAGGCCACCACACCCACCTAGCTTTCAGGTGAGTGCTAAGGGTCTGAACTCTAGTCATCTGGCTTGTGCTGCAATCCCTTTGCTCCCGCCTCCGCCTCCGGTGGAAGAAATAAGTAAAATCCAGACTGCAGACACTGGTTCCGAGCAAGTATGGCTGTGTGAAGAGGTACAGGGTCCCCGAGAGGGGAGCTTACACCTGCAGGTGTCTCCATGCTCCGTGATCCCAGGAGGCTAGGGCAGGAACCTTGGGAGTTTCAGGCGAGCCTAGGCTCCAACATTTAAAAATAAGTGCTCATAAAACTCACAGTGTCAGATACACAGTTAATCCGTGGTGCATCCCATGTCCCATTTTTTTTTGTCCTGGGATGAGAAAAACACACCTTTAAAAACTAAGTAAAACTTCAGTGGACCTCAGTGTTCCAGTTCTTTCTCCCCTACGATGTGAGAGCCTTATTGTCCTGGCCTTACAAGTTCTTGGGAGGTGTGTGTGTGTGTGTGTGTGTGTGTGTGTGTGTATACCCATGAATGCATAAATTGTGGCAAATGTCTTTTCTCTTCCTTTCCCTCTCTATCCCATCCCTCACCCATCTCAAAATCCTTCCTAGTCCTCAGGCTGACAGCGCGGAGGTGACCCTGCCCAATGCTGATGCTTCAGCACCTTGGAGAGAGCCACCCAGGTTTTAAGCAGTGTCTTTTGGTGCCTCTGTCCCCTCTGCTCACCTCCCCCACCCCCATCCCACTCACCTTCAGTCTTGGGACTTTCACCAAAAGTTAGCTGTTTTTCTAGAAACAGACATTCCTTCTTAGATTGCCCCCCCAAAAGGGTTCCAGGGGCCAGAGCCATCCTCACAGGTTTGGGGGGATCAGGCCTATGACACTGGTAAATAGCCTTGGAGCAGGAAGTTCAGATACTAGCCGTCTTTTACAGGGAGAAGGCTTTGCAGTGGGTTAACGGTCCTTTCATTTCATTATCTAATGGTGAAAGGGTTTCATTGTGTGTGCAAGACGAATGTGTATCAGCGGTGACAAATGGGGTCTTTCATTACGCGCCGCACTTCGTCATACATATGTTGGATTAAAGAGCTCACCCTGGAAATGCGCTCCCCGCATCTGCGCGCGCGGGTGTATTTTTTTTTTTTTAATAAATCTGATTGCAGGAATTTATTGCACCACCGGATTTAGGAAATTATGGGTCTTGATTGCTGCAAATATAATCGGGTGATAGATGCAGGAGGGTTCGTGGAGTTATTGTCCTTGGGGGTGGGGAGCCCTGTTCAAGTCCGTGCCAGCAGTGCAGGCCACACAAACAGAGCGTTCCTTGGATTATGCAAATGAGTCACGACAACTCCTGCTGAATTGTACTCCTGCGAAAGCCTCCATGACAGCGGAGGAAGCTTCAAGAGGGGCGATCAAGCACATAGGTCCCAGCAGCAGGCCCCACTATGATGCACTCGCACACACGCGCGCGCACACACACACCCCTCTCCCTCTCCATCATTGGTCTTGTGTGGCCAAACCCTGGTCTGATTCCTGAGTGCGCACACAGTCAGGCCAGCTCCCCTACACCCCACTCCCCCCCAGTCTGTTCCTTTTCAGTCGGTGAGGGTTCTGGGAACCCTCGGTGATTTACCGTGGGGTACACCCGAGGTCACCGTACTTCTCTTCGGCACCTTCATTTTTCCAAAATTTGCTGGAATTAAAAAGCCATCTATATCTTAAGAGGCGAATTTATGAGCCTTTAAGGGAGAAAGCGGCAGTTGGAGCTGCGCCCGCCGCTGATGTATGGAAGCTGTCGGCAGCACCCGCGAGCGGGGAAAGTGCCCATACAATATGCCACGCGCTGCTATTTTGACACGCTTTGGAGATGTTTTCTTCAGTTACTGACAGGCTTATGCCATCGCTCCTTGGAAATTTAAGAGGTGGGGCTGGGGGGGGTGCGGGGCGGGGAGTGATGAAGAGGCATGTCGGTAAACCGTCCAGTTCAACTTTGTCTGGCCCAGTGCCTAAGGGCAAAAATGAAAAAAGCCCACAGGATCCTGGGGACCTTTTGTGTTTCATCCTTTTGTTTTGTTTTGTTTTGGGTTTTTTTGTTTCTTCATTTTTCATGCATGCCAGGAGTCAATATCTCGCCATTTCTCAGCCTTGTAAGTTACAGAAACTTGTTCAGAGCACTGTTGTACAAAAATTCAACAGCAACAAGAAGACAAATCAATCAATCGCTCTCTCTCTCTCTTTGTCTCTCTTTGTCTCTCTCTGTCTCTCTGTCTCTTTCACTCTCTGTCTCTGTCTGTCTCTGTCTCTCTCTCTCTCTGTCTCTCTCTCTCTCTCTCTCTCTCTCTCTCTCTCTCTCTCTCTCTCTCTCTCGTTGCAGAAGGAGCTTAGTTCTGTCGCCTCGGAGCTGTCTGCGCCACAGGAGGAAAGCGGACTTTCTCCTAAACATTTCATTGAACTCCGCCGGGAATTTAAGAAAGATGTGCCAGAGGTAGTGCATCTGCCTGCCTGCCTGCCGCTGCCACCGTGGCATTGACTGGGAAGAAACGCAGCTCCCCGCCCCACCCCCACCCACCCCATCCCCACCCCGCCATCCCATTCAAACTAGATTGTGAAAACTGTAGACATAAGTGACTAACAAGAAAAGAAGCTAATTAGCCACCAAGATAAATCACAGCCCCAGCCTGTCGGCTCTGGCAGTGTTGTGGGGAGGGAGGTGGTCCCCAGTTCTGACTGGAGTCGGGCCTCCCCTCCACCCCACCCCCGAAAGTGCCTCCACCCAGATTCCATGCCTGCAGTCTCAAAAGTCCTCATCTCTCAGGTGAAGTGGTTTGCAGTTGTTGGCGAGGCAATTTGGCTTGAAGTCAGGCTCACTCATCTTCCCTGCCTGCCACTGGGCCTGGGAGACACAGCGAGGGCTCTGGAACCTGCTCCTTCCTGCCAATCAATGCCCCTGTCCCTCCCATTCCCCCACATCAAGGTTCCAGACCCCCCCCCCCCAGTCTGGGCAGCCCACTTCCTCCCTCTCCCTTGAGGAGAAGATCAGCCCAGACATGTGTCTGTTCTTTCTTGAAATCGGATGTGAGAATTTTATCCCCTCAACCCCTCTGCCATCAGGGCCCCTATTGCTTCTCAAATTAAATACATATATATAATTTAAAAATCAATGAGAGTAAATGGAAAGTGGAGGCCTTGGACCTTGTGTCACTTTGACAGGGCTGAGACACCCTCGGTGTGGGCAACAGATCCAGTGCCCAGCCTTAAGCTCTATCTGGCAGCCGTCTTTCTGATAATGACTATCTCAGCTTACCTGTTAGCTGTTAGCGTGTGCTAGACCATGGAAGGAGGAATACT
The DNA here is from genome assembly GCF_000001635.26 of Mus musculus. Lineage (NCBI taxonomy): Eukaryota > Metazoa > Chordata > Mammalia > Rodentia > Muridae > Mus > Mus musculus. The sequence goes on along the minus strand of NC_000071.6, from coordinate 121,923,941 downwards.
GAGGGTGGGTTCCTCCTCTTGGCAGTGGAGGGTCGGGCCCTGAGGTGTAAGAGGCAGGGCAGGCAGGCACAGAGGGGCTGAGCCTCACACCCGAGACTGTAGAATCCCATCATGGCGCTATAAGCAACTGTGGTTCTTCAGGGCACGTTGGTGATGAGGGCCCAGCTAGGACTCTGGGGGTAAGTCTAGAGAGAGCTGCAGGAGAAGATATGCAGGAAAGAGGCAGAAGCCTCAGAGTGTCTCCCACCGCCGTCACTGCTCCAACGGGCACAAGTAGGTCTTTCTGAGATAGGGGGTCACATGTAGCCCAAGCTGGCTTTCAGTTCCTCATCTCTCAAGTGCTGGATTATAGGCATGCACTATGTGTTTATGTGACAACCAGGGTGGGACCCAGGGCCTCGTGCAAGCTAGGCCAGCACTCTGCAAACTGTGCCACATTCCCCAGACCTCTCTTCTCTTTTAAGGAGACCAGAGCATGTTCTATAAACAGTTTTCTCTCCACACTGCGGAGAAGTCTCGGGGAAGCGTAACTGAGTCCACTGTAGACTTTTAATGGCCCCACACACTTATCTCTCTCTGGTTTTCTCTGACCATCTGTCCCGTCCCCTTCCCCCAGCATAGTGAGCTGAACCTCAACCATTGGTCCGCACGGGAGCTCTCAGGTGAGGAAATCCAGGCCAGGTTTTCAGTCCTGGGAGTCTGCCTTACATAATTTCCAATGCTACCTAAAATTATGCAATTACATAATTAGAAGGGATAAATTTCCACTCCTGTTATAGTCACGGCTCTGGAAACTCTCATGTTTGGAGCCCATCCCTCCTGATGGAAGAGTCGTGACAGCTTTATTTAAGAGCATCGTCTAGGGGGCTCCAGTCCACCTACTACACGCATCCCACCTGGTTCCTCTAGGACTTATGTGGTCACAGTCGGGGGTGGGACTTGGCCCAGCTCTCACCCACTTCTTCCCCTCATGGCTCTAAGAAGTAACCTCACTTGACTATAGGGATATGGGAAAAACCTGTTAAAGGTATCTTAATAAGTGGGCTCCAATTCCACCTGCTTACTTCATCACCCTGGGGCCTCAGTATCCCCCCTTTATAAATCAGGGGCCTTTTGGTTTAAAGTTAAACGTTTTCGACTTTCTCTGGCCCTTCCTCTGAGGCAGTGGGTCCACCCCACTGCCCGAGGCTTAGCCATCATCCCCAGTGACAACCCCTCCAGTCCCTGCTGTGATACACGGCCACCTTCTCCTGATGGCGTCTTGCCTCTGTGCATCTAGCCTTGAGACCCTGACCTTGAGCCTCCCAACTCTGCCGTCAACCAGCCTGGCACCCTGGCTCCTGAAACCAAAGCCCAGGACACTACCTGTGTGTCTCTTAAAGAGCCACCTTACACCCAGGCAGCAGCCACCCTGGGAAGTCCCAGAGACAGAAGTCAGTATGGAAGGGTAGCTGGGACAGAGGGACCTTGTCCTGGGGGTAGGATCAGTAGGGAGTGTCCCCGAGGTTATGGGGTTTCTCTTTTACCTCCAGCCCACTTCCTCCCCCTTGCCTCCCACCTCCCTGTCTCCCCTCCCATCCCTTTCCCCCTCCCATAGGGTTTTCCTTGTGACTTTGATTGATCGTGGCAGGAGGACGTGTTCCCAATGGATCCCTGAGGACCCACGGGCTTCAGGGTTGGCACCTTGGAACACTCACCTCTGCCAGGTGCTGGGGGAACCTCAGAGACTACCCCTGAGGTCTGAAAATCTCGAGGTCGCATAGGAAAATTGGGATGTGTGGGTGTCTAGAGCTGAGCCCACGAGGGTGCTCAGAGCATTGGTAAAGGGCGTGGTAAACAGTCTCATCCCCAGAAATCACTCCACGCCCTGGTGAGGAAAGACAGGCAAGGACAGAGGTGGTGGGGGTTGGCAAAATTTAAGATGCAGATTCATGGGAAATGGCTACATGGAAGGATCAGACCCATGCTGTGCCTGGAAGGGATGTCCCCAGGGAACTTTGCCCACCTAGCACTGAGGGTAGAGAATCAGGGTCAGCTCTCCGTCCCCATCCCCCTGATCTAGGCCACAAGACCTACCATGCCACACCCAAGGACAACATGAGCCCCATCTTCCCAGAACTTGGGAGCACTCAGGAGTTCGTGAATTCAAACCAGCCTGAGCTACATAGCAAGACCCTGCGTCAAAGGGCAGGGGCTGGAGAGATAGCTCAGCAGTTAAGAGCACTGACTGCTCTTCCAGAGGTCCTGAGTTCAAATCCGAGCAACTACATGGTGGCTCACAACCACCTGGAATGAGCTCAGATGATAGTGTACCCACATATATAAGATAAATAAATCTTTAAAAAAAAAAACAAAAAAACTAAAGGCATAGCACCTTAAAGGCTCAGTGGCGGAGTGTGGCCGGCTTGGTTCCATCCCTAGGAAAACAGGTGTGCATCTAGGAAAGGCCCTAGGTGTGTGTGGTGTGTGTGGTGTGTGTGGTGTGTGTGTGTGTGTGTGTGTGTGTGTGTGTGTGTGTGAAGGGTCCAGGGCGGGCTCGGGACACTTGCTCTGTGGTCGACCCTCTGCCTTCTCTTTCAGGGAATCAGAGCGATGGTAGCTCCGGTGCTGAAGAGCTTCCAGGCTGAGGTAAGAGCCAATGACATTACACTTGGGGCAGTGGTGGTTAATGCGCCCTGGGCTTCCCTCCCTGCAGGCTGTGGCTCACCTCCCAGGCTCCCCCCACCACCTCAGTTGAAATCTGAGGTCTACAGATTCCACCCTCCCTGCCTACCGACCCCCCCCCACTTCCCCCCCCCCCCCCCACCTCGCTGTCCCAACTAGAGCAACCTTTCAAGTCCCAGGGGCGACCAACCCATCCTGCATATCTGCCTCCCACCATTCTCCGGGTGAAGCAGACTTCGTGGCCCTTGTTACAAGCCCTCGTGCCAGCAGCTGTCTCCCCACCCCGCCCCCCGCCCCCCGCCCCCCGCCTGCCCATCCATCCCATGACAGCAAAATGTCCTACCCTCTTCTCTATGGTATTGATAATGTGCCTTCACCTGCCTAAGATGCTGCAACCATGCTGGGCTGGGGTGGGGGGAGCATCTCTAATGCCCCCACGGGCAAGGGCTCCCCTGGATCTCAGGTAGACCCAGAAGCCCGTCCCCCCACAGCCCTGAGGTGGAGAGGAGGGCTCCTTTGAATTCCCCACTCTCTCCCTCAGAACCACCACCTACATAGGTACAGCTGCATGCATGGGAATGTTGTTGTGGGCGTGGCTTCTCTAATGCAATCTCCATTTTCCTCTCTGTACCCTGGAGATAAAGAGACTTCTGGTCTTCTGTGCAGTTTTGGAGTTATGGATAAAGAGAGAGAATGCAGGCTGGGGTGGGTATGCCCATCTGACACTCTCAAGAGTGTCACAGGAATGAGTAGTTGGGGTTACTGGCTGTGTGACCTTAGGTGAGTTGCTTGACCTCTGTGTGCCTCTTGTGTGCCTTTTCTTTCTGTTGTAAGGTTGAGGTGGAGGGAGAAGCCATGTAAATATGAAGGAAGTATTCAGAACACTGCCTTGGGTGTTAGAAGTCTTGGATAGCTAGATGTGGTCCCAGCACTTGGGAAGGTAGAAGCCATCCTAGGCTGCGGGGAGAAACGGTATCTCCCCTTTTCCGTAGAAGAAAGACTTAAATGTTACAAGCTCTCAGTGATAAGAAGACCTGAGGCACAGCCTCATGGATGGCAGGCTTGGGATTTCAGCCCTGCTCCTTCAGCTGTGTGACTCTGAGGAGGTTCTTCGACCCCTCTGAACCTCAACTCTCCTCCTGTTTCGTGCAAAGCCAAGCTTACAGATCCCTGGTGCAGTTGACGTCCCTAAGGACAGGGAAGGAGAGGATGCTTGACTGGAGTTTACCAAGCAGAGAGCTGGCTTCCCATACACAACATGGGTGGAAAGTTTTCCGAGGCGCCTCTCCGGCCACGACCTACGGGACTTGACTGTGTCCCCCTGCCTTCCTTATGATTGCTGGACTGAGCTGCCTCGGCTGCAGGTTCCTTCTCACCCTCGTGGGGAGAAAAGCAGCCGTGGAACCAAATGAAGGTCACTCTCGTGAGCAGTTTTATCAGGTCCATTCCTGCCTTCCAGTCCGACAGCCTTGGTGTGTGCAGTTGGGGTCCACACCACCCCCACCTCACATCAGTTGTCTTTCCTGTGAGAGGTATGGTGGGGAGGAAGTGGGTTCTCCCCACCACAAATCAAGGCTTCCTTGATTCCTTCCCCAAAGGACAGTTTAGGCTCTCCCAACCCACCCCTCCACCCCCACCCCCACCCCCACCCCCTACTTCCCCACCCCCAGGAAAACAAAAGCCAGCCAAGGAAGGTAGCTTCTGGAACCCAGCTTGAAATGGCCGAAGTTGGAACATCCTTGCATGGAGCAAGGGAGCCAGCCCGAAGGCCCTGCTAATTATAAAAGTTGCTTTTATGAAAGATAATTCAAAGCAATAATTTAGCAAACATAATCAAGCCACACAGATGGGGCCGCTGATGGATGGATCGCAACATGCAATTAGCGGCTCTCACAGTTACATGTCATTAACCCTCCACGCGCAAAAATTATTTTCTCATTATTAGTTGAAAAGGTAAAATTAAGCTGACTAGACACTAAAGGAACAAACCACAATTAATTACCTTCATTTATTACAGTCATTATCTTAGAGTTATTTTTGCTTGGAGACAGAGAGATGCAAACATCTAAATTAAAAGTTTTGTTTTGGCTAAATCTGAGGTGAGGCACCTCCAAGCAATGTGTGCACTGGCCTGCCCCTCAGGACCACACTCCTGGGCCTCCTGGCCCCCAGATTCCTCTTCACAGAGTGGCCTGTGGGATGGTGGAAGCCCTTCTGACTGGCCTGGAGCGGGGACAGTCCCCTGAGCCTAAAAGGAACACAGCAGTTTGGGGACCACAGTGATGGAGCCTATGTGGCATTGGTGAGTGACTGTGTCTCTCTGAGCCACACCGTTGCGTTCTGTGTATAGGGACAATGCCCTGGGACTCCAAGAGCCAGTGAGTTGCTGAGGTAGCAGGCATGTCACTAGTTCACAGCACGGCACCGTGCACCACAGCCTACACACCAACAATGTCCTCCTCCTAGGAACTGAGGGAGCTCATGCGACCTGTGCCTCAGAGTCCTGGAGAGAGAGCCGGGGGGAAGATTTAGGAGGCTGGCTAAGTCCACACAGTCATTCACCATTCAGTAAACACTTAGCTGGGCTGGGACGGTAGCTAAGCATCTTGGGAGTACAAGGATCTGGGTTTGGCCCCTAGAACACACATTTTTAAAAAAATCTAGGTATGGTGACTCACTCTTTTTTTTTTTTTTTTGGTCTTTTCAAGACAGGGTTTCTCTGTGTAGCCCTGGATGTCCTGGAACTCACTCTGTAGACCAGGCTGGCCTCCAACTCAGAAATCCGCCTGCCTCTGCCTCCCAAGTCACCACCCGGCTGTGACTCACTCTTGTAACCCCAGTGGTGAGGAGGAAGGAGAGGAGATAGATAGAGAGTTCTGGGGTCACTGGCCAGCCAGCCTAGCCTGCTTGGCAAATTCTAGGCCAATGAGAGACCCTGTCTCTCCTCAGGAGCAGCTGAGGAGTGAAGTTCAAAGTTTCTCCCTGGCTCTATGTGCACACATACAACAGACACACACACACACACACACACACACACACACACACACACACACACACTTTCACAAACACATATAGTAGATACTCGTAGAGTGTCAAAAGCGGTTGGCTGTCAGCCTTGGGACATCACCCACCGGTAATCTCTGCCCCTCTTGGCATGGAGACAGCAGGCAGTTTTACAGTATATACTCAGAGACTTCCCAGGGAAGACAGACTACTCTCCTGTGTAGCCCTCTGCAAACATCCTTGGATGGGACTCTCTTTGCATCAGGCGCCTGTAAAGCTAGACCAAGCTGAGAACTGGTGGGATACGGTCCCTAGCCCTGGGGAAGTCCTGAGCACCCAGTTCTTCCTCCATGGAGAAGTTGTCTCGAGGGTGACCTGGTGTATTCTCCCTGAACCCGTGTTGCCAGACTCAGTGGTCTTGTCCCGTGACAGTCATGGCCGCCCATACTGACCTTATCTGTCCACATGGGTCCTTGAGTCCCCCCAGGGAGCCATGACTCTATGTCTCTCTCTGTCCTTCAAACCTGGACCTGCTGTCACAAGAGCCCGAAGTGGCAGTGATCTGGGGGACAGTGATCTGGTGGCCTTTAGCTTGCCTGGTAGTTTCACTTTCTGACCTGTCCTGCTGGCCAGCACACTCCCTGCCAGGAGAAACGGGTCACAGAGAAACAAGGCCAGAAGCAAGCCTCCTAAGAGACACCAGCATGCTGCAGAACTGTGAGCGATTGTGCTAAGGGGTGGCTTAGGAGTGTGGTTACTCCAAAGATAAAAGGAGACCCCCACATTTGCAGCAAGCCTCCCCTCCCCTCTCCTCCCTTCTCTCTGCTCAACCCCACTCAGCCCCTTTGGCAAAGTTGATTCTTGTCACTGTAGCCAAGTCTGTAGGTCTTTCTCTGCATGGGACCACAGGTTTCTCCTCCTCCTGGCTCCAGAGAATGGTGGCAAGTGGCTGTGGTAGGCACAGAGGTTCCGCTGCCCTCAGAGATGCAGGCAAGGGGCATAAGCTGTTGGGAACTCAGGGACTTTCCCTTTGAGTGTCTTCTCAAGGGCTTGAGGGCAGCTCTGAGACGTGAGTGAGCTAAGGCCAAGGGAGTCAGGAACAGGTCTGATAGCTATCCTGGGATGAAGGGCAGATTGTTGAAGGGAGTACCTGGGTCTTGCTGTGGCCATTGTAGCACTGAGCCTCACATATGATGAAACAGATATGCCCAGCCCTGGCTGAGTCACTCTCTTCACGCCATCTGAAAAACGGGTGGTGACAGCTGGCCATGTACATTTTGGTCATCCCCTGGTTGCTGATGTAATGTGTCGTGATGTGTTGTCTTCCTGGCTTGCTAGAACCTCCTCTATAGCCTTTGTCCAAGCAGACATATCCAACAGTCTACTTTGGTGCCTCCACTAGCAGGTGGCCAGGGACTGGGATACCCCCTCCTCTGCTTGTGTCACACACTACCATTGTGGTGGCTGCTCAGGCGGCCAGCGGGTCACAGAATCAGTGTGAGCAAGCCAAGACCCTCAGAGTACACCTTCCAATGGGCTCAGTGTTGCTGCTCGACACATGGCCAGGCATGGCTCAGAGGTGTGTGGGCGCTGCCCGTCTCATAGATGGTACCCGTGGCAACTTTGACTGTTCAGTTTGTTACAATTGTCCCAATTGTGGAGGGTCTGTGGTTAGCTCTAATGGGGAAACTGAGGCTCAGAGAAGCAAGGTGGTAATTGGTGTCTATCGGGGTCCAAGTCTGGAACTGAGGTAGGGAAAGAACAAAGAATCTGAGTGTTCAGGGCCCGGTGGCTGCCTGCCCAGGCTGACCCCACTCGGTATTAGATGGAGGATGCCTTTGAGCCAAAATTCAAGGTTGCCTGACACTTGACTGTCTGACCACGCCCCCACTGCCCTCAGACAGGCCTGACCTGGCTCCTCCTACCCCAGGAAAATCCTTTCCTTCTGTTGTCTGTGCCATCTTCTTCCTCCCCAGGTTCCCCTCTGTGGTTCTCCCTGCCCAGACTTGACCATCCCCCCCCCCCCAGGCCCACAGACAAGGTCAGGAAAAATCCAACCCTTGCACATCGGGACCTCACTCCCACCTAGGAGGACAGGGGACGGGGCAAGCCTGGGCTATGGAGCTGATTGGCATGGAATTTCATCCCAACGTGTCTTTCCTAGGCTGGGTGACCTTGCGAGTCACTTAACTTATCTGGGTCTCTGTCCCTCCCCATCAAAAGACTTACATTTATTTGATATGTGTGCATGTGCTTGTGTGTGTGTGTATGTTTATGCACATGCATTACAGTACATATGTGTAAATCAAGGGACGGTTTGAAGGGGTCGTTTCTCTCCTTCTGCCTTGTGGGTCCTGGAGATTGAAGTCAGGCTTGGTGGCAAGTGTCCGTACCCACTGGCCTCTGCTTTAAATGAAGCTCCTAGTGGTTCCTGCCTGGTTAGGCTCATGAGGAGCTCAGTGAGCTGATACTGATACAAGGAGAATCGAGGACACGAGGCTGGCACTTGTGTCTCCTACAAGTCCTACGTGGGAGATGCCACTCACCCATTTCTCAGGTGAGCTCACTGAGGCTCAGCCGTGACCTATAAGACCTAACTCATCAGACTTGGACCAGTAAGACCTTGTGGCTTAATACTGCAAGTGAGTCACAGCCTAGACTCTACCCTTCCGTAGGTCTTAACATTCTCAGACAGGGCAGAGTACTTGCCCAGGCCCACACAGCCCTCTTCCCATGACACTGAGGCTGGGAACTACAGTCCCTACAAATCCTCCATTTGGAAAGCATGCCTCAGCGTACAGGGGAACCAAGGTGCTGAGAAGGCCAAGCTGGGGAGCCTGTGGCGTGTACAGAAGTGAGACTTTAACTTGAGGCCTGGTTATGTGATAACTAAGTAGTACTCAATTGCTGTAGTGGCTATTCCTGGTTGTCAACTTGACAATATCTGGAATGAACTCCAATCCAGAATTGGAAGGCTCACCAGTGATCCTAATCTGGAGGCTGGGAGATAGAAGTTTCTGACCTGGATCTTGAGGCATGGAAGCTATGGATTCCAGAAGATTAAGGCAGGGAGATCTCTGAGTTCAAGGTCATCTGGGATTAAAGGCAGGGTGGCACACACCTTTAATCTGGGCTACACCTTTAATCTGGGCCACACCTTCTGCTGGAGACCTGCATAAGGACATTGGAAGAAGGAAGATTTACACTCTTTCCTTTGCCTGCTTGCCTTGTGGGACTGAGCAACTGCTAGATCCTTGGACTTCCATTCACAGCTGCTGCTGACCACTGTTGGGAGTTGGACTGCAGACTGTAAGTCATCAACAGATTCCTTTACTATATAGAGACTCTCCATAAGTTCTGTGGCTCTAGAGAACCCTGACTGATACAATCGCGTACTTAGAGTGTCTCCCGCAGTGCAAGTCAGGTATGAGCAGCGGGCCCACGACCTCCCTGCTGTCAGACCCCCCTCCTGGTGATGTCACTAGCCTGTCCCCCTAGCTGTCCTGCCAGCTGTTGGGGGGGGGGTGAGGCTCCTGCGAGCCCACAGGTCCATCTGGATCTGCAATTAACCCACCAAAGCATCTTGGGCTGCGATGCTGAAGTTACAACCAAATTAAGAACCCACAGCCTTCCTCTTTGATCCTGCCTTATCAAGTAAATTATTAATGCTCCTGTCCCCACATTAAGCAGATACTTGCAGCCATTCCGGGTCCTTCTCATTAGAAATAACATCATCTAAAGAAGGGTATTGATTGCTTTTTTTTTTTTTTTTTTTTTTTAATCTTGGTATCATGGACGTGAGGCACGTATTTACATGGCGTTTCCTTTAACTCGCCTTCCCGTGCTGTATTTTTATGTTATTGATCTTTTTTTTGACACGGAATTGCTTTCTGGCCTTGTGTGTATGTTGTAAGCTTTCCCCATCCAGCAAAGGAATGGGCTGGGCCCGGACACAAAGAGAAGAGCGATGGCTCTGGCCGTGCGCGTGGCAGGAACAGTCCCGCGCCTTTAACAGCAATTAGTCTACCCTGCAGCCCGGACGCTCAAGTATGAAAATTTACAAGGCTTTTAATAGACTGAGCTCTGGGGCCAGGCAGGCCTGGCGCCGGGCGGACGTGGCCGCCGGCTGTGTGTCTATCGAGCTGCCTCCGGGTCAGAGAGGGGTGGGGTGTGCTGTGGGAACGACTGGAAACACAGACTGACTACCCCAGCGAGGGATGTGCCGCCCAGCGCACAGTCACACATTCGGCTGCTCAGTTTGATGGTTACTGAAGGCCTACTATGTGCCAGGCAGGGGGCTAAGTGCTGGAAGGACGTGCGAGAGTTCAAATTTCTCAAAAGCCTGGTGCCTTGGACGGAGGAGAGCAGGCACGAACCCTGTGTCATACCGATCTGAGTTCTTTCGGTGGCCTTGCTTGAGGCCGTGTTCCTAAATGAGCCTCAGTTTCCCTGGCTGTACAATGGGATAATACATTTAGCATCTGCCCCTCAGGGAGGTGGGGAAGAATCATCAAAATAGTAATGGCTTGGGACCTGGGTTCTACCTCCCTTAATGTCCCTAGAGAAGAATGTTCTAGACTCAGAGCCAGCCTCCCTGTAGATTCCCAAGATGGGGCTCCCCGACCTTTCCCTGTTGCCCACAGTGGCTCTCCACACCGTTCCATTTTAAGGAGGTCCCTTCTTGTCCCCCAACCCTATCAGACCTCATTCGGCCAAACATTGATTTGGCACCTGCAGTATACCAGATGAGTAGCCAGCTATGGTGTATATATGTGTAGGTGCACGTGTGTGAGCCTGCAGGTGCACACAGTGTGAACACGTATGTGGGACAGCCTTCCCGGGATCTGGGGCTGGCCAATTAGGTGAAGCCAGCCTGCAAGGAAGCGTCTGAGGGCTGCCTGGCTCCGTCCATCTCCCCAGTGCTGGGATTCTGACTGTGTGCTGCCTGCTTTTTTTTTTTTTTATCTTTTTGATGTGGGTTCCTGACATTAAACTCAGGTCCTCATGCCTACAAGGGAGCCACATTACTGCCTGAGTCTTCTCAGTCCCCAAAGTCACCTCTCTTTCCCCTGCGGCAGTGTGACCCCATGGGGCAGGGGCAGGTGCCAACAATGTGCACTGAGGTTTCTATGGCCTAGGTGGGGTAGGAAAAAGACTGAACAGGTCCATGGGCCCTACTGTGTGCAGACCCCACTGGGGACCATGGGGATACCATGGGGTACCAGATGAAGCCTCTGCATTTCTCAAATTTCCCAATGTCTGACAGGCTAAGCTCCCCTTGTGACAGATAACCTGAGAAAACCAGGGAAAAGATTCTTTGGGCTCAGGGCTTCATTCATTCATTCATCTGCAGGGCAGGTATTCCCAGGCACTTGCTGTGCACCAGGCATTATTGCAGGTGCAGGAACAAGTAAGACTTGGGATTCTGGTTCCCCCCATGACACCCAAAACCAGCAGAGACAGAGACAGAGACAGTCCCAACTCCTGGAACAGAGCAGGGACCCAGCCCTGAGACTCAGACACGGAGACTGCCATGGTCCCGCTGTATGTCCCAGCTAGACTTGGTTCTCCGACATCTCCGACAGAGAGGCTGAGAGTTGGGGGAGGAGTCAGGACTCGAACCCAGGTCTGTCGTGTTGGTCAGAACAATGGCCCCTGCAACAGCAGTTTTGTGTGCATGTGATCTCAGTGACATCTTATTCTAGGCAGTTGTGGGAGGGGGTGCTGTGTTCAGCTGTGTGCCGCAGAGCCCCCTGGGGACCAGCGTCACCTGTCACCCTGGTGTCACCTACTCTCAGCTGCTTCGTGGATGAGAGAGACTGAAGCAACTGTATCATGTCTGTCCCTGAGGGAGGAAAGCCACTGGGGCCAGGAGAGCCAGGGGCATCCGTCAGCCCAATCTGCTGTGTGGTCCCTGGGGGACAGAGCGCCTCCCTACTGCTGCTGGGGGGAAGCCTGGTGCCCAAGAATCTGTCTCGAGTAGTCACAAGAGGAACCTGCCAGGCTGGGAAGTGGCAATTCAGTAGGGGACACCTGGGCATGGTTGGTTCTGCTCTGTGCAGGGCCATGAGGAAAGGGAGGCTAAGCCCCCATTGGCGGTCCTCAGGGTTCACCCAGACAAATACAAACAAACACTAGAGTCCTGCCATCCTTACCGCACCAAGAAGAGGCTGGTTAGTGTTTAGGCGGGCAGTCAGGGAAGGCTTCATGGAGGAGGTGAGGTTCTAACAAGGGGTTTGTGGAGGTGGGATTTGATGGGATAAGCATCGACCACCGTGGCCTTGGCCTCAGCAATCTAGGTTTTGAGCCCAAATTCGGTTACTGGTCAGGTGACCTCAGCTGGGTCACTTCTGAAACAGAGCCTGTTCTGGGCAGTTACCATTACTCCACCAAGAGAGACGGAGTGAGCCATGAGGATTGGGCCATGGGAGGTGTGCCTCAGTTTACCCAAGTCTGCCTGTACAGATGGATCCATGTGGCCCCGTATCTGGTGCTGTGAGCTCAGAGAGGTCTCAGGACTGCAGGCCACACAGCCTGTCCCTGGCTCAGAAGAGCCTGTAGCATGGTGGCACACATACTGTCTCAGTACTCAGGATGCTGGGGAAGGGACCATCACTAGTTTGGCCAGCTTGGGCTACACAGTAAGACCCTGGGTCATTGTGAGTCAAGGGAAGGAAAGACTCTCCTCTCCGCCCCTCTCCAGCGTCCCAAGGTGTTCACTCTCTTTGAATTTCGTGATTCTTCTCTTTCATGATTACAAAAGCCTATGTTCCATCCGCAATACCCATGCTGGGTGCAATGACATTGGCGTCACCGCAGTCCTTGGGAGACAGAGGCAGAAAGTCAGTTCCGGGTCATCCTTGGCTACATAATAAGTTCAATGCTAGCCTGGACTGTCTCAATAATATTTGTTTTAAAAGCCTTCCCCAGCGACCCAGGACAGAGAGGGATGGTGGTACAGGCTTCTGAGTCTTTATCATTCAGTTCCTTGTCCCACAAAATGCTTCTCCTTCCCCCTCAGCTGTATAAGTAAATGTCCATGTGTCCTGCAAGGATCCACCTATGTGCCTTGGTGTGAGATTTTCTGTCTGTCTGTCTTGAATGACATGTGACTCATCCTTCACCTGCTGTTCCTAAGAACCTCAGGATCAGCCCCTCTGCCTCTCTCCAGGGCTGGTTAGTGTACAGTACCACACACACACACACACACACACACACACACACACACACCATCACAACCCTCTGACAGCTTTCAGCAACTCTTAGAATGGAATCCAGACACCTAAATGTCTGTTTGAGATTTTGTACCACCCACACCACCTGCCCTCTTTGTGCCTGCCCTCCCCTACCTTTTTTCAAATACTTCTTGATCGCTCACCCCCTGCCTCAGGACCTTTGCACGCTCTCTTCTCGCATAACCCCTGTTGCTTGGGCATTTTGCCCACCACAGACAAAGCTCACAACCTGGGCACTGTAAGGATCTGGATCAGGTGACTCTTGGTCACAGGCTGGCCTCGGCCTGAGTGTTCAGCAGCCTGCCTAGAGTGTTCCCATAGCATCACCAGTCACCCATAGCATCTCCCTCAGTGACAGCCAGAAGCAGGTGAGGCACCAGCAGGCATCCCTGACATCTGTGGCTCCTCCAGAGTTCTGGTCACATGTCACTCTTACAGGGAACTGCTAAGATTACCGATCTCTTTGGTGGGCCCTTTCACACAGCTACACACACACACACACACACACACACACACACACACACACACACCTCTCTAGACTCCTCTGCTTCCCGGTAGTCCCCACTCAGCAGGAGCTGGAGAGGCACTGATGAAGCAAGTATTGATTGATGTGTGATACAATTGACAGGCACGGTTCTTGGTGTTTCTGTCCCAGGCAGCACTCTGGTTACTCTGCGGTTCCCAATTCATTATTCCCCATGACCTGCATATGAGCTGGGGACTGTCTTTGTCAGCATCTTACAATGCAAGCAAGAGATGAGCACAGGGGGCTAGTGACCTGCCCAAAGCCACACCGCTGCTTCGAATTGGCAGCCATGGCCTTGAACCATGATTTATTGAGCATTTACTATGTGCCAGGTCTTGAGGGATACAATATCGAACAGGAGAGCCCTAGGTTTTACACACACACACACACACACATACACACACACACACACACACACACACACACATGTGCACGCACATATGGAAAAATATGTGCTCCTTTTTCAGGCACTAAGATTCCCCCAGACGTTAAACAGGGTCACGCAGCCAGCTGGTGGCTCAGACCCTTCTCCTTCTTCTGGGCCTTGTATGTTTCCCACTTCATACCCTGTCCACAGAGCAGGGACAGTCTAGCAATCTAGCCAGTCAATTATAATAATATTTTTCTCTCCAGATGTTTAAAAGGAGCGAGGGGGTTGGCATGCTAAGGTATAATCATGGCTCAGAGCCCGAGCTGACGTTAGTTATTAATTAGGCCATTATGCATTCCACGGTGATAATTGCTTTGCGGTGGAGTCACCAAGCATGAAACGGACCCGGCAAAGGAACGCAATCTATCAGTTCTTGGATCCCCAGTGCAGCACAGTCGCTCACCTTGAGCTGGTGCCTCAGCGGGAAACAAAAAGAAATTAATGGTGCCAGTGAGAGACACGTGCGAGCCAGACCCTTCCCTCATCCCAGCCCTGGAAGTGGTCCCCGCCTGGCCCCAGGGACAGCACTGAAGCCAAGTGAAAATGTCCATTTGTCTTGGGGACATCTTTCCCTGTCTTCTCTTCCCAGCCTTGTCATGTGTGGGGAAACACTATTGCTGTCTCCTCCATCTCTGCTCTTGGCAGTAATGGGCTGGATGAGTCACGGACACAGCCTCTCCGCCTGGGCTCTGCCTCCACCCAGGTTCCAACCCTGGCCTCAGTGATTGGGAGATGCACCACCCCGTATCTGCTCGAAAGCCTAGGGGTGGGGGGAGGTATCAGTAGCAGACACAGCCGGAGTCCAGTCTCAGCACAGGAAACAGAGATCAGGGTGAGCACCGTCACGTTTACGGAGTACCCAGCATTTGCTAGATGCACCCATTGCTGTTTGGTTTCTTGGTGGTTGGTCCTTGGTGGCTGCCCATTTTACAGACGAAGGTGGGCTGGGGTGATCCCAACACTGGGCCCACAGCTGCTGGTGTAGCTGGGCTTCCAACCCGGAACCAAACCAGGCATCTGCCCACCTGGGACAAGACAAGGTCATCCTCTGCCCGTTTCCAGGACAACTTCCTCCGCTTCCAGGTGTTTCTGGATGCACCAGGTTTGCCTCAACTGAGTCGCATCAGTCATACAGGTCTGAGGTCCCCACCCCCTCCCACCCCCCAGGTAACGAATGCCTCTGGCTCAGCATGA
The DNA here is from genome assembly GCF_000001635.26 of Mus musculus. NCBI lineage: Eukaryota > Metazoa > Chordata > Mammalia > Rodentia > Muridae > Mus > Mus musculus. Next base: position 121,908,889 of record NC_000071.6, on the reverse strand, counting down.
AGCCTGCCCGGCCCATCAGCCCCCATCCAACCAGCTGCAGAACAGAAGTCAAACTCAGCACAAACATGGCAACTTACCACAGGGAGGGAGGAAGCCCGCAGAGCCAGGCCTGGCCCTTAGCCTCCTATCGATTGTGTCTGCCTGGCTTAGAAGTTCCTGAGTATCCTTGATGAACTCCATCCTTCCCACACCGCTCCCCGCTCCTCCTTCCAGCCTTGCTGTGGGTGTTAACTCCCTGCAGGAAACCAAGAGGACACTGTCGGCAGAGAGTGACAGGCACAGTCTGTCTCCGGGGCCGGATTGCTGTGACAGGGAGTGGATGTCATCCAGCCCCCACAGAAACACTTGGACACAGTGAGGTGGTTGGAGGGCCGCCTTAGTGACCTGTCAAGAATGAGGGCCAGCACATGAGAGGCTAAACCAGAAGGATCAATGGGAGTTCAAGGCCAGGCGGAAGCTGGAAGGATGGCTCAACTGAGCTCTTGCAAAGGACCAGGGTTCAGTTCTCAGCTTCCCCATCAGGCAGCTCATGGCTGCTTGTAACTCCAGCTCCAGGGGATCTGACATGTTCTTCTGGCCTGTGTAAGCCGGACTCACACATATGCACACACATGCACACACAAGGCCTCTTTAAAAGGCCCAAGGCGCTCCATACCATTGACCCCGAGTTCATTTCCAAATGAGATGGCACTGGAGACTAGACAGAGCCTCCCCAACATCTGCCCTGTCTCCCGAATTCTCTAAGCCAAAGTCCCATCCCTGATTATCCCCAGACACTCCCTCTGTTGCTCTGACATGTCCCTGGCACTTTGGACTCGGCCTGGCACTGCATTGCATAGTAGTTGGTCTCAGTACCGTACTCCTCGAAGCAGAAAGAAGGGACTTCCTTGTCTAAGCTGTCCCGTCAGGCAACCAGGTGGGGACATCCTGTTCTTGGGATGTTGGAGAGGAGACTCTGTCTTTCTTCCATGTGCTTCCTTCTCTGGCTGGACTCAGACATCATCACCCGTCATTTAGGCAAATACTTATCGGGCTTCTCCTACAAGCCAGGTGCTGTTCTGAGTGCTGAGAGAAACATTCTTCCCGGATGTGCGGATCGATGGCCTTGTGGCCTGCTGGGTTTTGAGGCTCACTCCCTGCTGGGGCACCCCAGGCCGGTTCCTCACCCCATCATTCCAAACCAGACATAGGGCTCTTCTTTTGTTCCTTCGGTTTGATACAAGGTTTCAGGTAGCCCAGGCTAGCATGAGCTCCTGATCCTCCTGCCTCTACTTCCTATGTCCTGAGGTTGCAGGTGTGCCCCATCACACCCAACCAAGACTGTTGACAGCCCAGTGACTGTCCTAAGGCACAACAGCATATAAACGCTATGGGACTGAAGCAGCTGAGAACCTTCTAGATGGAGGCGGGGGTGGCGGGGGGGGGGGCAGACTCTGGGCTGAATTCCAAGCTCACTGCCTGCCCTTATAAATAAAGCTTTATTAGGATCCAGCCTCCTGTGCACATGGTTGCCACCACTTTGCAGGGTCTGGGCAGAGCTCAGCGGTGGCAACAGAGACCGTAGTATAGGCCAAAGAGCTTAAAGGGATTTACTAAGGCTAGAGCCAGGCACCTCCTCTGTGCCCCATCCCGCTAAGGTTCCCTCAGGACTTCCTCAGCCCCTCGGAAGAGACTTCCCAAAGGCCACCACTATATTTAAAAGCCTGGGAAGGACCGGCACTTTGATGACATTTGCGTGGCCGTCATTCCTTAAAGGGCACGCATGTTCCTCTAGCTTTGCTCTTCCGGGCTGGCATTTTGGAAAAATGTACCAGAGTGGCCTCGAGAGGAGGAAGCACTACCTGGAGTCCCCCAGTGCCAGCTTCCCAGGGCTGGGCCACTGTGCGTGTAGCCAAGAGAAGGTGAGGTCACTAAGCCAGCATGGGCAGGCAGACATGATATAGAGTCCTCGAGGGGACAGCCCAAGGATCAGGGCAGGCCGGGGGTCTGGCAATCGCTCACTCTGTGCTCTCACCCTCGTCTCCAGGTTCTGGCAACTTGCACCTCTCAGATGCCGGCCTCTGACTTCACCCTTGTAGTCCTTTGGCCAGAAATTTTTTTTTTTGGTTTTTTTTTAATTAATTTTTTTTATTAGGTATTTTCCTCATTTACATTTCCAATGCTATCCAAAAAGTCCCCAATACACCCCCCCCACTCCCCTGCCCACCCACTCCCACTTTTTGGCCCTGGCGTTCCCCTGTACTGGGGCATATAAAGTTTGCGTGTCCAATGGGCCTCTCTTTCCAGTGACGGCCGACTAGGCCATCTTTTGATACAGATGCAGCTAGAGTCAAGAGCTCTGGGGTACTGGTTAGTTCATATTGTTGTTCCACCTATAGGGTTGCAGTTCCCTTTAGCTCCTTGGGTACTTTCTCTAGCTCCTCCATTGGGGGCCCTGTGATCCATCCAATGGCTGACTATGAGCATCCACTTCTGTGTTTGTTAGGCCCCGGCATTGTCTCACAACAGACAACTATATTTGGGTCCTTTCAGCAAAATCTTGCTAGTGTATGCAATGGTGTCAGCGTTTGGAAGCTGATTATGGAATGGATCCCTGGATATGGCAGTCTTTAGATGGTCCATCCTTTCGTCACAGCTCCAAACTTTATCTCTTTTTTTTGTTTGTTTGTTTTGAGACAGGGTTTGTTTGTTTTTTGTTTTTCGAGACAGGGTTTCTCTGTGTAGCCCTGGCTGTCCTGGAACTCACTTTGTAGACCAGGCTGGCCTCGAACTCAGAAATCCACCTGCCTCTGCCTCCCCAGTGCTAGGGTTAAAGGCGTGCACCACCACCGCTTGGCCTGGCCAGAAATTCTCATTGCTGCCGAAGTCTTGGCCAATGTTACCTCACGTTTAACAGCGACAGGCCTCCGGAGTGGAACGCTTGCCTAACATGGGCAGAGGAGGCTCTGGGTTCCGTTCCCAGCACTGTAAGAGGAGAAACAGCAAATAAAGCATGACTTTTAACTGCTAGCATCAGACACGCCCACTGGGGCGTGGCCCTGTGACTTGTAACGGGAAAACTGAGGTATAGGCAGATCGGAGACAAGTCGCTGATTTTTTCCCAGCCATCCACCCCCTGGCAATTCACGGGGGCTGGCCAAGCTCCACAGCTCTACCTCGCTTTGTGGAGCTTCACCAATCGCCAGCCGCACCTCACAGGGGAGATGGCTCAGTACGGAGAGACTCCATGGAGACCACACTGCTGTGGACAGGACTTTAGATCTTAGTAGCTCAGAGCCGATTCTAAAGCCCACAGGGCCCTTCCTCAAATCCCTAGGCCTTTATTAGGCACCAACTGCATGCATGCCCCGTATTTTCCTGACCTTTCTCCTGGCCCCCTCTCCTCAGAGCCAGTCACCCCTCCACCTCACCAGGACTTGACTTGCATGGAGTTATCTGGGTGCCCAGAGGGATGGGTGGATAGGGCCTGGCTCTCCTGGGTCAGGGATGAGGTAGGACAGAGGGCTTGCTGCGGCTCAGGGAGGCAACCGGCTAGATGTGCAAAGTCCCCAGCAAAACAAGGCTACGGTTGTTCCTGGGTTCCAGCCCTTTGTCACCTAGCTGCACCTTTGGGGTCATGGGGTATACAGGAACAGTGACCTCAAGGAGAGTGTGGGGATATGGACCCGAGGTCGTCAGGGCTCCAGGGCAGGTGCACCAGGGTGGGGTGGGAGCACTTTAGATCGTGGCCAGTCTGAGCAGATGGCTCCAGGTGGCTGCTGTCGATGGAAACGTGGGTCCCGGGTGGCCAGATCCTCCGACTCCCCGGAGAAGCTGGCAGTTTGGCACTCTTTTGGTTTTAAAATCCTGGATCCCTCTAGATGCACATATTTACATATTCCAGTCCTTTCTGGGGTGTCATTTACATACCACAGTCAAATGTGCAAATCCGGAGTGTCTGGCTTGATGGGTTCTGACAGCTCCAATATTTTTTAAACACTGGCATATCCAAGAAAATAGGCTCGCAGGGTGGCTCCAGCCCACCCTTCACGGCCTTTCCCGGCTGTCACGTGCCACGTGACCCACGACTACACACGTGCAGCATCCACAGGGCAGGGCCTGGCCTTGGGAAGATACAGACGATAACTGAAAGTCACGATGTGCAGCAACAGCATGGGCCCCGGGGCCCCAGTTCGAGTCCCCCCTTCTGCAACTTGCTGTGTATTTTTTTCACGGCTTACTCCGCCTCTCTGAATCCTGACTCTCGCTGTTGTTAACATGGGGAATATGACAGTGACCTCCCAGGACTTTGGTCTAGGTTGAGGAGGTTCATGTGACAACGAGGCCTTAGCAAAACTTCAGATGCGTGGTAAAACCTTGAGATGTGGTCTTCCAGGCTCTTTTTTTTTTTTTTCTCAGAGTAGTTTGAGGTTGAAAGATAATTGGAACCAGGGCTTCAAAGTCTCCACGCATCCCCACGGCCCCGGCTGTAAGCTTTGTGTGGCCTGCCGCGGCCATATTGATGAGTGTAGTGCCTGCACTACGTAGCACTGTGTGGCACTGTGGATTTGGATAAGTCCATGACACCAGGAAAACCTACCTTGATCTTCTGAAGGACAGACAGTGGAAGCCAACTGTCACATCTAACACAAAAGCCACCATCATCCACTTAGGTTGCTAGGAGGCCACACAAATTCCAGCCCCTGTTCCCTGCCACATAGCCAGTTCTGCATCTGTAGTCTTGTATGACCTTAGCCCTCCAGTGTGGCTTGAAGCCACTGTCTCAGCTTCTCTGGATCACTCACTCAGGAACCATCTCTCACCCAGGGCTGCTTTCGCTCCTCGGTGACAGCTATCAGTGAATTCAGCCTTCTGGGGTAATGTCAAGTAAGGAGCACTATGGGTACAGAAACAAAGTCACACTCTGAGTGGCCACTTTAGCTGTTCCAGTGGCAAGGCCAGCAGGCCACGTCCCAGTCAGCACAGAGTCACCTTCGCCAGCCAAGGGCACTCAGACAGGACCACAGGTCTTCTCAGCATCCTGGACAAGGGCTCACCGTCCATCCTCGGCCACACCCTCACAAAACCAGAAGCCGTCCCACCCTCCTCTCCAGACACAGCCCAGAGCCAGTTTCTTTTTTTTTCTTCTCTTTCTCTCTCTCTTTCCTTCCTTCCTTCTTTCTTCCTTCTTTCCCTTTTTCTATCCTCAAAGCAAAATTTATTTGTAAGATACTAAAGGAAGCCCTCCTGTCCCTTTCATGCCAGCAGCCCTCAGCCGAGAAGCAAAATCGTGTATTTCGCTGCTAAAAAAAGCCCCGGCTTATACAATTTTAACAATAGAAAAATGATCTTTGCGCTCCAGTGCGCGGAGGCTTGGAGGGAAAGCGGCAGTGTTCAGGTGGCTGGTGCATTACAAATGAGCGGTTCTCCTTTGTTTTGAGTGACAGGCAATTTAAATGCCGTCTTATATGGAGGCCAGAGTTGGCTGTTTTGGGTTTTTTGTTGTTGTTGTTGTTGTTTTTTTTTCCTACCCCAGAATTGGGAGGGGGCAAAAATGATGGGGGGGGGGCAAGGAGAACTGAGGGACTCTGATGAGAAGTTTAGCTTGGACTGTTTAATTAGGAGATCAGGAGTTTCTGATTGGAGTAATTGGTAATTACGCCATAGCTAATAGCAGCTGTAGCCTGGCCTGCTGAGCAGGGGAAGGGGGTGGGGGGCGAGGGTGGACCTTGCTGAGTCCCCAGAGCCTGGTGCAAGCAAATTAGGGGCCACACTGTGTCGCTTGAAAAAGGGTTCGTAGCACCAACATCTGAAAACAGGGTTCTCTACTTTTAACCTGGGGCTAAGAACAAACATGGTAATAATAAAATTTCCGGTGGTTCCTCCTGCCCCAGTGGACGGACGTCCCCCCTCAGCCTTTGCATCAGGCCTGGTGACAGTGACACATGGCAGAAGGGGCACAGGTGCAGACAGGAGTGTGAACCGTCTTGCCCGGGGTGATTAGAATCGATGCACTCGAGCCAGGGAAGGCATTGAGGGCCTGGGAGGACGGCTCGGTGGTGAGAGAGTGCTAACTTCTGTACAAGCATGGAGAGTTGAAACTCCTAGCACGCATGTAAAAATCCAGACATGGAGGCAAAGACTGGAGGATCCCAAATTTGCCTGGCTTTAAACCCCAGCAGGCAAGAGCCGGAGAGACCGCCATGTGGCAACAGGTCTCTCTTTCTCCTGATTTACCTGCTGCCTGGCTACCAGGATCCTGTCAGGTTCCTGCACAGCAGGCCATGTAGTTGCCAAACTATTACTGTTTCTAACGTATGGTGAGGTTCTGTGGGACATGGAGCTGGTCATCGCTGACTCCACGTCACCCGTGTGGCCTCCAGACGGCTGCTGTCACAGCTCTGTCTGGTCACTTTACTCCTACCCTTCTTTGTGACCAGGTAGAGTCATATGGGTGTTGCCATGGCAGGGTCTGTCCCTGCTGGCCTCCTCAGTCCTAGAAATCTGCAAGCTAGACAGATAGGGCATGAAAGAATGGCCCTAGCTGTGTGCTAATAAAACTTTATTTACAGGAGCAAATGAAGGGCCAGATTTGGCCTACAGCCTGTAGTCTGCCAACCCTTTCTTGGCACTCCAAGCAGGGAGGGAGAGAGAGAGAGAACACGTGCCATCCATATGGAGTTGTTTGGATTTTTCTAGAAGCTATATTACATTTTTAAAAATAAGAAGAAACTGATAGATTTAATTTTAATAATAACTTTGATTCACATTCCTCAGCAATGTCCTGTCAACAAGCAGTAGATATAAAATGATTATTGGGGACTTTTTCATCTCCTTTCTATGCTAAAAGTCAGAAACTCCCTGTTTCTTACCACTCATCCAAGTGTTGAATGGCCACGGTATTTTTTTTTTGACATGTATGTATTTGTATGTAAGGGAGACACACGTGTTCCACAGAGTACATGGAGAGATGGAGAGATCAAGGGACCCGGCAGGAGCCAATTCTTTCCTTCTACTGTGTGGGCACAGGAAATCAGACTCGGGACAGCAGGCTCTATGGCAAGTGTCTCTAGCCACTGAGCTATCCCACCAGCTATGGAAAGGCCACCGTTAAGGGGCCAATGGCGTGTGAACGTAGTGAACGTATTGGACAGCTCAGCTCTCAGGGGCATTCTACAAAGGTGGTCATAGAAATAAAGGCACCACTACAAAACTGGTGGGCGCTTTACCAGGAGAGCAGGGAATGCCATGGGTGATGCTAGGGAAGCTGCAAAGGACTCGGCCAGCCCTTGTCCCCTCTCCCGCTTTTATGAGTTATAAGAACGTTCTGCAAACCCCAGTCAAGACCGCCTTCATTGAGGATGATGACAACCAGAGGGTCTGGCACTTTTATATATTCTCCAGCTCAGGAAGGAGCAACAATGTTGCTTCTTGTGACCATTAGCTACAGGATAGCCAAGCACCAGCCTCTAGCCTCACGAAGCTGCAGGAAAGATGCAGGACCCTGGGGACACAGCGGTATCCAGACAGGTCACAATGACCACCTCCTTGCCTGGGGCTCTTGCCTTCCTAGGGACAAAGGGTCCCAATTTGCCCGCCCACACAGACAATGGCAGAGGTAACTTGGTGACTTGCTTTGGTGACATGTCTTTGAAGACAGATGTTCACAAACAGGAATGCATGGTCTGCCTCTGCATGTTATTGGCATTGCCCTCCTCTTGGGGACACTCCCAAATTCACTGCTCCCCAACACTTCCAAGAACCGCTACCCTGCTGGCTACCCTGCTGTGGCTTCCTTCCTTTGCTTAGAATGGTCTGTCTCTGCGGGATGGCAAATCTCCCTGAGTTGGGTGACTCCACTTTCACGGGCTTCCTGCCCTTTTCCTTCCTTGCCACACTTTCCTTCTCAGCAAAAGAAGAGGATTCGCCAAGTTCCCTCACCAAAGTGGTCGTCTTTTGCCCATGTCTACCCTACCCCTGCCAGCCTCGCCCCAACAATGCTTTTTGCGTTTTCTTTCAAACATTTAGTGCTTGTAACAAAACATGGGGGGGTGTCGCCTTGAGTTTCATGTTCCCACTGGTTTATGGCTATTCTTAGTCCTCAGGACTGGGCATATGACTGGGACTCTTGGGAAACGTCGGTTGAATGAATAATAAAAAAATTGTCACCCTGGAAGGTCACAGAGACCAGGGTCTGTTCTCAGAACACTGAAGTGAAACCGCCCTTCTCAGTGGCCTTTTAAGTCCTTGTTCCACACTGACCTCGAAATTCTCTCCACTTCTCTAAATGACTCCTGTTCCGAAAGGCCTCTGCGGACCCCCTCTGTCAGAAGGAAATCTAACGATCACAGACAGAACCTGACACTTTCTAGTAACCACATTGTTAAATGGTAAAAAGCGACGACACGTCTTCACTTCAGAGTGTAGCTCCGTTGTTTGTTTTTTGTTTTATTTTTTTTTTAATGGCAGTGAGCTATGCTGTCTTTTCTTTTTCTTTTTTTTAATGCTAAGTCTTTGAAACCCTGTGTGTATTTTACGCTCATTACATGCTTTGATTTGGACTCCCCTTGGTTCAAGTGGTCAGGAGCCACACATGGCTTTGGCAGCCATATTGGGTGGCATGGCAGCCATTTTCAGAGTATGAACCTCTACGTTGAATGTGGTTTTTCTGGGTGCGTGGTATGTTTTTCTCTGTGCAAGGCAGGTTTTCTCTTAGGTTGTTTTAAAAAACAAAAACACCAGAGTGACAAATACCATTGAGTTGTTCACTCAGAGCAGACAGCCAAGGAAGAAATTGGTCACCTTGGTAAACGTATCTATGAGGCCCCAGAAATACCAGGAGCTAAAACACTGGATACTGTAGGACTCCTTTGAAGGAGTTGTGTAATTAACTTCTTCCCTTTACGAACAGGAAAATAAAGGCAGGAGGATTTCTGTGAATTCCTGGCCAGCAAGCCATGCTGGAAGTGCATTTTAAACCCCTGGTGTCTACCTTTCTGGACAGGTTTGCTTCAAATGGCCTCTGCCATTGGAAAGCAAAAGAACCCTAGATGCCATCTTAGCTGGGCATAGAGTTTGGTGCGATGCACTCCATTTGTTGATTCTGTAAATGGCCTTGAAGGGCTGGGAGTGGGGCTCAGTTGCTAGAGTGTCCGCTTAGCGTGCATGAAGCCCTAGGTTCAATCCCCAGCACTGCATAAACTAAACAAGGGGACATATGCTTGTGACCTCAGCATTTGAGGTGCAGCAGAAAGGCCAAGAGTTCAAGGTTTTCCTCAGTTACAAAGTGAGTTTGAAGGCAGTCTGAACGGTGTAAGCTCCTACACTGCCCCACTCAGAAAAAAAAAAAATTACGTTGGGCACTGACTTTGTGCCAGAGAGAGCTCTGAGGGCTGTGTTTAAGGGAGACTTTGGCTGTAGATCCATCTCCCTGTCTCTTGGAGCTCATCACTGAGAGTTAGGGGGACCACCAGCACACACAGAAGACTAACAGTCCACACAGGAAGTTGGTGCCAGGAGGGATACATATCGCACTGGCAGCATGAGACTTACTGCTGCCCACCGTGGCCCAGCCAGAGAGGATCCTGAAGATAAGCAGCTGGCATCGGTGCCTGCCAGGGGCTAGCCTCAGACACGGAAGGCTCAGGACACTGCATCACAACCAGCCAGCAAGAGCTGAGATCAAGGCAGCTGGCATTTACTGCTTGAACCAGGGAATAAGAAGGTCCTGAGCCTAGAAGTCCTCCTGCGGCCAGGACTCTGGGAGTCACTGGGCCACGTGGTGCAGGGTGACGCCCATCTTCCACAAAGACTCAGTGTCAGCCAGGAAGCATTTATCGTGGACTGTCAGTATACCAGGAACGCTCGTATAAAGTCGATTACTCTAATGTTGGCTGGAGCTGTCAGTGTCTTCTAAGAACTGACAAGTTTACAATACTGGCCAAACATGCCCGCTTCCTCCCAAAGCACATCCATGTTTGAACTCGACAGCACTGCGCTCCAGTAAAGATGCACAGCCAATGTTAATAACCTACTGTTTGTCTCTCTGTGCTTAGATCTGTGGGAAGTGGATCCTATTATGATCCCACATCACCACCATTTTACAGCTAAGGAAACAGGCAGAGAGAGAGGGGGCAGTGACTTGTTTAAGGTCACACAGCCAGGCACAGCACAGCTGGGTAAAAAGCGACGACACGTCTTCACTTCAGAGTGTAGCTCCGTTGTTTGTTTTTTTGTTTTTTTTGTTTTTTGTTTTTTTTGTTTTTTGAGACAGGGTTTCTCTGTGTAGCCCTGGCTGTCCTGGAACTCACTCAGTAGACCAGGCTGACCTCGAACTCAGAAATCCACCTGCCTCTGCCTCCCAAGTGCTGGGATTAAAGGCGTGCGCCACCAACGCCTGGCTCCAGATTTCTCAATGTGAGGGGTGGTTGCTCAACTTATAACTGTCTTCAGTGCTCCCGCCACGCCTCCCCCAAACCATTGCCCAAAAAGATACCGGTCTCCTTGCAGGTCCAGGGTCACGGCTCCACGTGACACTTTTCTCTTCTTTCCAAAGGTGGTGGCTCTCAGTAAAAGAAGTCGGGAGGCAGAGGCGGCGTTCCTGAGTGTTTATAAGCAATTGATTGAAGCACCAGGTAAGAGGCTCTCGGGCTCTGTCATTGAGTAATTACCACAGAGGAGGAGCATCCCAAGTGGGTGACATGGATGCCACAGTGGCTTCGTGGTGCTGGAGTCTGGGGACAGGACTGAACCCAGGGGGAGGCCAGGCCCTCTGGAAGATGGGGATGGGGAGGGGTGCGTACATGTGTGCATGCGTGTGCATGTGCGTGTGCGTGTGTGTGTAAGAGGGAGAGACTTGACCAGCCTATTGTGAAGTTACCTGTCAGCTCTGTTATCCAGCTTTCTGCCTGATGGGTGGGAGGGCAACTCTGATATCTTGCCCTCCGGGGGAACCCCTTTCAGGGCCATAGCTTGCAGCAGGGGGCAATAGAAGGATAATGTCATTTTTTCTACAGCCAAACTTGGAATCTTAGTATTGAGGGAAGCCTGGCCCAAAAGAACAAATACCGGGTAGTTCCCCTCAGTGTGAACACAGCAGGCAGGAGTCAGCCCCTTAGCCTGCTTACCATGGTTAGAGCCGAACACCACACATGCATGCACACACATACATACACACACATACACACACACACACTTGCATCCATACACAGACACACAGACACACATGCATGCACACACAGACATACATGCACACATGCATGCACAGAGACACAGACACACATGCACACACATACGTGCATACAAAGACACAAATGCACACATACATACGCACGCCATGCATGCACACATGCATGTACACAGACACATGCACAAACATGCATGCATACACAAACACATGCACACATGCATACACCGACTCACATGCACATACAGACAAACACACACACACACATGCAAGTGCATACATGCGCACACATCTGTTGTCAGATAAACAGATGTCCGAAGCATGTTCCATCCACACTGGACTATGAGTCAGCCGTGAGAAGGAACGCAGAGCCCATGTCACCATGGCAGCACGTGACTATGTTTGAAGGAAGCATCTAGAACAGGCATCTGGATCGACTGTGAGAGACTGCAGGGGCCAGAGTCGGAGTACAGGGTTTCCTGTGGAGAGAGAAGATTCTAGAACTCCAGGGAGGCAGGGCAGCCGTGCTCTGTAGGTGAGCTAAGTGCCACCAGGTGGTTTCCTTTCAGCAAGAGGCCTCCAGTGAGGTGAACATCACCTCAGGTGAACACAGCAGCCTCCCACTGTTGCGAGTCAGCCATCTCTGAGGTCAGGGCTCTGGGTGTGAGTCACACAACAATGTTTGCCTGAAAATATCTGGCCCCTGCCACTCTCCCATTCGTTGGCCCGTGCCCACCACTCACACTGCAGGTGTCCAGGCCACAAGGCCAACACTCAGATGACCTGCCATGCTTAGCCCCAGGCAGCCGTTCCAGCGCTTGGGGTATCCAGACTCAGGTCACACATGAGGCTTCAAGTTGGTGTGGTAGCTCACACCTGTGATCCCAGCACTCAGAAGGCTTAGGCTAACCTGGGCTACACAGCGAGACTCTGTCTCAGCTGGGAAGGTGGCTCTGTGGGTAAAATGCTTGCCTGGGTTCCGTCCCAAGCACCCTGTAAAGTGCTGGGTGTGGCAGGGAATACTTGTGATCCCGGGGGAGGCAGAGCCAGGCTGATTGCCAGAGGAGAGGAGCTCCCAGACAGGAGACCTGTCTCAAAAGACAAAAGCAGTAGGCGCCTCATGAGGACTAACGACCTCAACAGAGCACACACATGCATGTACACCCAGGCATGCACACATGCATGTACACACACACTTGCACACATGCACAGAAGAAACAATACTTCATTTCTTGAAGCTGCCATGGGACTCTCATCTTTCTGGACCCCAGGCTGGTTTTTTTTTTTTTTTTTTTTTTTTGAGGGGGGAGAGGGGCGGTGTTCGAAACTGGGTTTCTCTGTGTATCCCTGGCTATCCTGGAACTCTGTAGACCAGGCTGGCCTCGATCTCAGAAATCCACCTGCCTCTGCCTCCCAAGTGCTGGGGTTAAAGGCGTGAGCCACCACTGCCCAGCTCAAGGCTATTTGAACTCTGTTGTAAGCCTGGCAGAGAGCCACGTGAACTCCAGAGACAGGCATGGAAGCTTCCAGAAACCCCTCATTGCTTCACACACTGTCTCTCCCCAAAGCCTGGGTACTCAGAGGTCACAAGAAGCCTGGAGAGCCCAACGCTGACTTCCACGTCTGTGACTTCCCAGGTCTCCTCCTGTGAAGGAGGGAGAGGGGGAGGGAGGGAAGAGACACAGGGATGCCACATCCCAGCTGTCATGGAGCTAGAAAACAAGGAGTCTTAACGGATGGAGGCCAGCCACACAAACGGCCCCTTTAGGGGCTCTAATTCATTTTCAAGACATTTAAGAATAACACAGTGCTTTAATGATTTCTTCGGGGAATCAGGAAGACGTATTTTTGTGCTCATTAAATGTTATCCGCAGACATGAGAAGCAAATGTCAGATGGGGAGGTTTTGGGGGGCTTGGAGTGCAAGTGTGCGCGTATATGTGTGTGTGTACATATATGTGTGTGTGTACACACACATACACGCACACACATACACACACACACACACACTTCTATGCAGCCGGGATGCACCGACTCTCCTTTGGTCTATGTCTTGACAGGCAAATTATTTGTCGCAGCCCTCCCACCCCCCAAGTCCTGATTCAACATTTCCGTCTGAATGAGTGGCTCCTGCCAGCACGAGTCCTTGGCAGGCAGCGAGACACAGCCTGATTGCTCAGCAACTATTTTGATAAGTGCGCAGTCCGTGTATCTGTAATTACGGAAGAAAACCGTAAATCTTTTGGATATTGTTCGCACAGATGTGGCACGAAGTGAGAAGAAGAAAAAAAAAAACCAGTAAAATGTGTTAAAAGCGTAATTAATGTCATTGTTGTGAGAGAAGACTTGATTTAAACCCCTTGGCTTCGGCGTGCCGTGTTGACAGCCGATGTCTTCACTGCACACGAGCCAAGTCGTGGGGGGGACCCGGCCCGGCCTCAGCAGGAGAACTTGGGGACCTGGTGACTAGAACACAGGAAAAAGAAAAGGGGTACAAAAGGAGAGAGAGAGAGTCAGGGAGGCTGAGGGGGATATGAGGACATGAGGACACTCGGCTGAGCCCGCTACAAGGCAGGTGAGTGGCCCAGATGGCTTCTTGGATTTTGTTGGGGTTTCTAAAACTCCCTGCAGGTGCCTCTTGCTCCGTAGTATCTTCCGGGGTGAAACTGCAGGCAGAGGGGAGAAGTTTCCTTTGTCCTCAGTGACCTGAGCCCAGAACCTCGCCCTCTCTGCTCTCTGGGTCTTTAGGAAAAGAGAGGGTCGTACACCCTTCTGGTGGACTGGCGTGAGGGTTTGATGCTCTGTGCGTGAGCGTGTTTAGGGAAACATCCCATAGCCTGTGGGCGTCGGAGTCCAAGGGATGCAAGCGTCTATTGTGGATCTCACAGGGTGGTTACCTGTCTAGCACTCAGGGAGCCGGGTGGGTGTTGCTGAGTCTGTGCTGTAAGGAGCTGCCTGGCCAGGTTTCGGGTTTTTTAATGCATCTTCCCAGCCTAAAAGAACAAAAGAAGAAAGATACAAAAGAAGAAAGAAAGTAGCTTTGCTTTACACACCCTCTGCTCAGAGGACAGGAAAGCAGAAAGACAGAGAGCTGCTGTCGGCTGCCTTCTCTTGTCCTGCATTGACTTCTGTGGAGTGGTGTCTGAACACCCACACCCCCACACCCCACTCCCCCCCCCCCCCCCCCCCCCCCCCCCCCGTGTAGCCACACCTTCCCCTTCCCCGGCATGCCTGTGGGTCCTCCCTGTGAGACTCCAGACCCCGCAGCCTCAGTGTGGTTCTTTCTCTTCTGTGGGTGTTCCTGGTGTCCTGAGCTCCTCCCCACACTGCCCATGTGCTGAGGGCTAGTGCTGTGACACAGGGTTCCTTGGATGAGAGAGAAAAATGTGGGAAAGTACATAGAAACCTTGTCTTGATCCCAGACCCTGTGGTCAGAACAAATGAGGTTGTTTCCCCTGGTTGGGCTGCCCAGCTTTTTTTACTCTTTACCCAGTGTGCTGTTTGACCAACTCTTTGCGCAGTTCCTCCATTTATAGCAGGACTTAATTATTATTGATTTGTCCATGCTCTTTGTATATTAGGGACAGGGGCATTGGTACCGGTAGACATGTTTGGCATCTTCTCTGTTAAACGGACTTTTGCTTTTTAACTTTGTTCATAGCCTCTCGTATACATCGTACCTAGTAGACATTCAAGCAATGATTTCTAGAAAGTAGAGAATCTTACCAAATCTTTCTTTCTGTGTCCTATTTTTAAACACATTCTCACCTGAAGTTTAGAATTGGGTTTTTTGTTTTTTTGTTTTTTGTTTTTGTTTTTTTAGTATTCCTGCGATCTTCTTTTAAATTTTTAAATCTAAGCCATGTGAAATGTATTTTTGATGAAAGCAGGAGGTAAAATCACTAGTTTAGAGTTTTGTCCCAAATGACTAATTTTAGCGCCATCTAGTGATCAAGCCACCTTCACCTCCATGGAAAAGACATTTTAGTGTAACTGGGAACAGTGATGGCCCCTACTGCCCCTACTTACATCCCCTCCTCTTCCTCTTCCTCCTCCTCCTTCTCCTCTTCCCCTTCTTCGTCTTCTTCTGCATCTTCCTCTCCTTTTCTCCTTCCTCTTCCTCCCCTCCTCTTTCTCCTCCTTTCCTTCCTTCTTTTCTTCTTCCTCTTCCTCCTCCTCCTCCCTCCTCTCTCCTTCTCTCCTTCCTTCCCTCCCTCGTGTTCCTTAGGTGTCATAAGAACACAGAGAACAACTTCACATGAGCTCAGACGGAAGGCCCAGGTACCATGTTGCCTGGACATTTCTAGGTGTTGTCTGTGTGACAGGCATCATGCTAGCTCCTCACAGGCACAAGCTCACTGACAAAGGCCCCCAACACAAACACACTCACACACACACTCATACATCCGCACCTGTGGTTCTCAGTGTCCAACCTTGCTGTAGAATTCATTTGAAAATACAGGACTTTGGGAAAATGTCCATCAGAGATTTGTGCTGTGGAAAGAGGGGGCACCCAGTAAGCGGAGTGTCACAACCAGCCCTTTAGGAGCGCTGGCCTGGGAGATGGGGAGTGCCAACATATCTCTCCAGGTGTGAACCCCCAGAGCTGAGGGAAGCAAAGAGCTGCAAATGTGTGTGTGTGGGGGGGGGGCAGAGGAAGAAGGGCTCTGGGCACCAGGGATGGGCCAGGCCCCTCTCTGCTGTCTTGTCTTACCGCTTCCTCCATGCCTGCCCTTCCCCAGGCCCGTGGGACACACAGCAGAGAACACCCAGCCTGCCGTCTGGTACACACCTCTCCCCCTGCGCCTCTCATTCGACAAATATTCAGTGCTTGCTGCTGTTTGTTGGCCTCTCTCCTACCACAGGGGCATGGTGCTGAGCAAGACAGACCTTTTCCTTCCACCCCAGGAGGTTCCACGTGCTTCACACACATACACACCACACACACACACAGAGCCGTGTTTGCATTATGACACACATGTTGTGCCCTGGAAACTGACTCTCCCTCTCTGGGCTGCTGTCTCTTCTCCACAGATGAGCTCCTCCCCCTCCCACCTTGAATGAGACAGAGCCTCAAGCGCCTAGTAGCTGCTCAGCTAACAGCGGCTGCCGCTGACCCCATCAGTGCCAGGGAGGGAGACCCTCATGCTAGGCACCTCTGCGGCCTCAGAGCCAGCCAGCACAAGCCGTTGTGGGGAGAAAGGAGCCAGCAGGCTCCTAGCTGTCCTGAAGGAAGGGACGTGTGCCCATCTGCTAAGGAAAAGTTAGGACTCTGGATTGAAATCAGTGTCTGTGCCGCCCACACGGCCACCGCCCAAGCCCAGATGGGAACAGGCTGCTGCCTGGGCTCAAGCTTTGGGGAGCGTGCGCATACTTCTGCATATTTGTTCCTAAGGAGCCTCGTGGCCAGCCTTCTGGCTACGGCGTCCCAAAAAAATCCTCAGTGTGCCACTTCGGGCGGACACAGAGGGAGGGGAGGTCCACCCTTCTCTCCCTGTCTCTCCAGCCCCTGTCTCCCACCCTGAGCATCAGCAGGTGACCAGGTGACCAGGCTTTCCCTGTTATTTACAAGGATGCCCCAACCCCATTATTAGCCACCCATCAATCAAGAGCAGGCCATAGCCCTGAGCCACCCTGTCACCTTCCTCACCTGTGGTCACCTCGGCCTGTGGTCCCCCTCTTTAGAGGTCCAATCAGTTTAATTTGTCCACAAACTCCTTCGCTCCTACACTTTGGGTTTGGGGGCTCCCAAACCCAAGATTTGCTTTTGAGAAATCTCAGACCAAAAAGCTGCTGTGTCCCCAGGGCCGCTGTTTCACTCCCTCCAAATGGGCCCTAGCTGTAGGAGCCACTGGAGAAGCAAGCAGTCTTGTCTGTCACTTACTATATCCCTGGCCAGGCTGAAAGGAGTGGAGGGGCCTCGCCTGGGTGCCAGTGGCCTCTCTGAGACCCGTACCCTCACCGGTAACTGGGCCCTGTGGTCATGAGGACCCAGTGAGGCCTTGTTCCTGGGACAGCAGTTCTAGTGGGTAGTGGGTGGGTAGTGCAGGGAGAGGGGAGTTGGGCGGGAATGGGGAGATGAGTGGCCTCCGTTCCTCACCCTGCCCTGGGCTGTTTCTCCAGACGCATCCTGTAGACTAGAACATTCTCCTTTATCACCATGCTGGCTCTGCCTACTGTCACTCCCAGACAGGTCCTGCCTGCCCAGCCTAAACAGGAGCCCATTCTCTCTGACATGGCCTCATCTGTCCCTTGCCCCCTCTGTCCATTCTGAGTGGCAGCTGCAGGGTTCTCCTCTCTGCCACCGCTCCCACAGCCCAAACCGTCCTCAGTACAGAGCAGCCCCTGGCAGTGCCTGGCTGGAGGAGGAGCCATGCCTGACACTTAGTTCAGGAGCAACAACGGTGAACTCGAACTCGTGGCTGCTGCTGTAACAAGCTTGCACCCCACAGTCCTGGAAGTCAGGCGCCACTGAAGCCCAAGGCTCCCTAAACTACCTTCCCAGCCAATGTCAAAGTCAGGATTGGACCTTGAGCCTCCTATCCTGGTTCCTCTGCGTTTCCTCTAGGGTAGCCTTGAACTCTGTGGAATGAAGGCGTGAAGAATTTAATGACCCCAACCCCACACACAGAGAGCCAGTTGTGACAGCGCCACACCTTTAGTTCCAGTACTTGGAGACAGAGTCAGGAAGATCTCTGAGTTCAAGGTCAGCCTGGTCTACAGAGTGAGTTCCAGGACAGGCCAAGTGATGCAGAGAGAGATCCTGCCTCAATCAATCAATCAATCAATCAGCCTTTCTCAGAGTGTCTGGTTCTGCCCTGGAAATCTAGCTTGGGCTGGGGTAGGTCCCTGCCCCATTCTTCACCCTGGGGAAGTCCCATCACTGTGCAACGGTTAGTCCATCTGTGGGACAGAGATGCATCATTACTCACCTCCCGCCACGGCAGTGAGAGTCACAGGCCATTTCTCCCAGGAAGTGATGGCAGCATGTGTGTGTGTGTGTGTGTGTGGGGTCACTCTCTGTCCCCAGACTTCACAGAACATTGCTCTAGGCTGACTGGCCCCAGCGCTCCTGAGCTCCAGTGAACACTGGGCTCTTAGGGTGGCCACAACGGCCAGCACCTGGCCTTGCTCACCTCTTTAACTCCTGCCCTCCATACTCTGAGGAGTAACTGTGCAGACCACACGGGAAGGGGTGGGGGTGGAGGGCTGTTCCCACCCTGAGTCACGCACCTCTCTCCCTGTCTCTTATTTATTCATTTATGTAGGTTGTGCTGAGAATCAAACCCAGAGCCTCATGCCTGCTAGGCAAGCACTCTGCCACAGAGCCACATCCCCAGCCTTTTTTTTTTTTTTCCTTCCTTAGCCCAGGTCTTATATATCCCAGGCTGGCCTTGAACATGCGTCTTGTCGGCACTCCCGGTTTATGGGGAGCACGGGTTGAAGCCCTGGGCTCCGTGCACACGAGGCAGCAAGTGCTAGACCAACTGAGCCGTAACCCCTGCCTTTCCTTTACTAAGTGGCCCAGGCGGCCTTGAATTTATAATCCTCATGCCCCACCCAGCCTCTCCAACCAAGCCCAGCTCAGTGTCTTGTTTTTAAATCTCCCCATTCATGTCTCCTGAGAAGCAAGACCTGCCCACATTTCTTCTGGACACACAGCCAGCAGGAAGCCCCTCAGGGTTGGCAAAGGGCTGTCCTTGGCCTCTGTGAACAGCAGGTAGCAAGAACCTTTTCCTGCCCTGGTGTGGTCCTTTGACCTGGCCTTCTGGACCCCTGAGCCCCAAGCTGGAAAGGTCCCCACTCCTGTGGCCTCCTCAGCCTGCACTCCACCCCCCACCCCCATGTTTATCTAACTTCCCTGACCCCTGCAAATACCCGGTGCCTCTCTCTTTTTCTTAAAAAAAAAAAAAAAAAAAAAAAAAAAAACAGGCCACAATAGAAAGCAATTCCTTGAACTTATTAAAAAATCTAGAGTTGTAAATTAATTTGTTCGTGTTGTACAAAGGCAGTGCAGATGGGCCTGTTAGCACGCACACAACAAATAATTAGAGATGAATTTTTAGCTGGCCTGCCTAATGCGCTTGCTGGGTTAATTATGTCAATGTATAATTACACCAGCCCGGGGAGGCATAATGGCACACCCCGCTGAGCAGACCCGGCCTAATGACAGGCGTCGGGGGTGGGGGGTGCTGACAGAGGAGAGCCATTGCCAAGTCCTACACACCTGCTCACCTCAGTACAGGCGTGACAACAACGACGTCCAACCTCTCTGCCACCTAAGCTAAGAACAACACAAGGAGCCACCTTGTTCCAGCCAGACCCGAAGGCGCCCCCATGCAGGCATGGCCCAAGCCTTTCTGCCAGCAAAAAAAAAAAACGTTATCAAGCTCCACTTTGTCAGGCTTCAACCAGGCTCAGTGGGAAGGGAGAAGCAGGGATGGGTGTGAACTCAAGCCTCCTTTTTGGGCATCTGTCCACTAAGGGATAAGGAGATGGACTTACAGATAGAAGAGGCTGACCACATGAAGGCTAGACCTGTGAAGGATGCACAGGGTCTGTTCTTGTATTAGAAGATGAACGCAGTATGGAGGCCTCCCTGGAGGAGGTGGCACTTGAGCGGCTGGGTAGGGTGGGGAGCATGTTTTCGATGGTATCATGAAGAAGGAATAGCTAGGGCTTCTGTGTGTTCTGAGGTCTGGGGGACGTTGTGTTAACCATTTTCTATGTGCCTCATCACACACACATGCACACACGTACACGCAAACACATGCTGCCATCTATGGCTAGGCACAGAGAGGGACAGCTGCTCCACAGGGGACTGTGGAGGCCATTCCTGTGCTGAGGTCCCTCACCTACAAGGTGTCTTTCTCCTGGGCTTCTTGAGTGTGGTGTGTAAGATGGTGAGGTTGGCCAAGGCTTACATCTGGGTGTTGGCTTTCTTCTACTTAACTGGGATATGTCACACAGCCCACGGTGCATCCAACCAGGGATGAAGGCTTTACTGGATATAGGGAGTGAGGGGTATCCAGAGACCACATGACCAGTTTGAAGAATCCAAGGGGCTAGACAGGTGGGAACCAGGTCCCACCAGGTGGGGGCACCCTCGTTCAGCTTGGCCCCCATAGCGCTTGCACTGCCTCTGAGTCCCTGGGCATATGGTCACTATATGAGCCTCTTTGTGGATCTACCATAATAGCAGATGTCAGTTCCACGCCAACTGAGACACTGTGGGGCTGGGGCAGGGGGGAGGGGTCAGTCCCTTATAGTCATGTGGGTAACATGGCAGTAAGCAGGCATGGTTCTGTGAGAAATAGCTGAGAGCTTACCATCTTCAACCGTGTGCAGCAGACAGAGCACCAGACGGGCATAGTGGCACATACCTTTAATCCCAGCCCTTGGGAGGCAGGAGCAGGCAGATCTCTGAGTTCAAGGCCAGACTGGACTACATAATAAGTTCCAGTACTACATAGAGAGGACCTGTCTCAAAACGATAGGTGGATGGATGGATGGATGGATTGATGAATGGACAGACAGACAAACAAGGACGATTGAGCCCAGCATGGGCTTTAGAAACCTCAAAGCCCACTCCTGTTGACACAACTCCTCAATGAGGCCACACCTCCTCAAAGAGGCCACACCCCCTAATCCTTCCCAAACATTTCCACCAACTGAGAACCAAGCATTCAACCATATGAGCCTAGGTGGGTCATTCCCATTCCAAACCTCCACAGGCGGCTCGGCATGTGCTGCCCTTGCAGGGGACCCCAGTTAGTTTCCCAGCACCCTCAGAAGATGGCTCACAGCTGACTGTAACCCCAACTCCAGGGGTTCTGACACCTTTGGCCTCTGAAGACACCTGCACTCATGTGTGCATACACACAGGGGTTTTTTTGTTTGTTTTGTTTGTTTGGTTGGTTTGGTTTTTCGAGACAGGGTTTCTCTATATAGCCCTGGCTGTCAGGCTGGCCTCAAACTCAGAAATCTGCCTGCCAATGCCTCCTGAGTGCTGGGATTAAAGGCATGCGCCACCACGCCAGGCTCACACACACAGCTTTTTTTTTAATTAATCTTTAAAATAAGTTTAAAAAGAAAGAAAAAGTTGTCTGCTTTCTGCAGACATCAGAGTGACTCCAAGTGGCTCCTACAGACCGTGCCCCCAGCTTTCTGTGGAAGGGTGTCTTAGCCCCAGCCTCCCCTACATCCTCCTACCCCTCTCTCTCCCTGTCTCCCTGCAGACCCTGTCCCATCATTTGAGGTGGCGCGGACTCTAGACGACAGACTGCAGCGTCCCAGCTTTGACCCCAGTGGGCAGCGCCTACAAGACGTGCACATCGCGTGGAAGAGGTGCCCAGAGCCACCCAGTGCCAGAGGTACCAATGACACCACTGCGGGATGTTGGGGACAAACCTAGATGTCAGAGCTGCAGCCAAACCTGAGCAGCCTTTGGGGATGGGGGTGGGGCAGAGGGCAGGATCTGGGTGACACTGAATTATGGTAGCAGGGCCACAGATGATGGCATGGTTAAGGAGAAGGTGTTTATTGTAGAGACAAGGGAGAGAGTGGCCAGGGGTAGCCAGAAGAGTCCAGAGCAGAGAAAGTAGTAGATCGAACACAGCCAGCGGACTGGACATGGCCAGCAAGAAGCAGGCACAGAGCAAGGGAGACCAAGATGGGGCGGGGAGGGGATGAGAGGGAGAGAGAGTGTGTGGGCTGAAGAGGGAGCAGAGCCAAAATGGCAGGGTTATAAAGAACACAAGTGGCTGGGAACTGGGGATGGATGGGAAGAGCTGGGGACACCATAGGGACTGTAAAATGTCTAACAGGTACATGTGTCAGTGTGGGAGCCCGGAGGCCAGCATGGGTGCTGCTGTGCTACCATGCACTACAGTAGTCATTTGTCCCTTCAGCCAGTGACCAGGGAAATGTCTCCTTTTGGTGGCAGGGGACCAGCTCTACAAGCCCCTGAGGAATGTTGGCTTTTGTCTAATCCCCAGGATTTTGGGAAACGGAGCCTCCTTTGGACCTGACACACACTAGCGCACAAACAGATACTATTGTGGTGTCAGTTGAAAATGGCTTGGGTGGTAGATCTCACGTATATTTTAGCATAATTTTAAAAGTAATAAAGATGACTAGGGTGGGCGTGGATGGTTAAAAGGGGCCCAGGGTGTGCTGGCTAAGGCTGGAACTTTGAGAGCTTGGCTTTGTGTCCCAATCGGGATTATGACTGCTATGACGAAACCCCACAAAACAAGTTGGGGAGGAAAGGGTTTGTTATTTGGCTTACACTTCCACATCACTGTTCATCAAAGGAAGTCAGAACAGGAACTCAAGCAGGGCAGGAAGCAGGAGCTACTGCAGAAGCCATGGAGGGATGCTGCTTACTGGCTTGCTTGCTCCTTGTGACTTGCTGGGCCTGTATTCTTATAGAACCCAGGACCACCAGCCCAGAGGTGGCTCCGCCCACTGTGGGCGGGACGCTCCCATCAGTCTCTAATTAGGAAGATGCCCACAGGCTCTCTACAGCCCTTTATTAGAGAAGCATTTTCTCAGTTGAGGCTTTTTCCTCTCAGAAGACTCTAGCCTGTGTCAGGTTGACATAAAACCCAGCCAGCACACTTTGTGAGCTTGCCAGCCTGCAGGCCAGTAGGTCCCCCCTTCCCTGCCCCCACCCCACTATCTCTAATGAACTGATCTCAGGGGTCCAGGCGGGCCTCTGCCTGCAGCTGTTGGGGTGCTGAGTGTGGTCCTCTTGTCTTCTGCAGAGCAGAACGAGGGGACGTGTCCCACGGGGCACACGCCAGCCAACGGTAACCACCTGCCAGGTCCCGAGGACACCCTCGTGACAGACACCTTGCTGCAGAAGAATGAGGCCGAGAGACAGAAGTGAGGAGGGAGGCAGGGCAGGCTGCCCAGGAAGCCCTGGGGCAGTCACTGGCAGGAGGGAGATGGGAAAGGGTGAGGGACTCTGAGGCCGGCCCTACAACTCCCAGCTCACTCTTCCAGTCTCAGTTGCCTTGTCTGGGGAATGGGTACATTCATCAGCCTTATCCAGAAGAAAGATAGAGTGGGATTATTGTTGGTGGTGGTAGTGGTGGTGGTGGTGGTTTAGGGTTTTGTTGTTGTTGTTGTTGTTGTTTTGTTTTTTGTATGTGTTAAGACACCTCTCTGGGGTCACGGGGTCATGGAGCTCTTGTCTATTGTGGCAGTAACAGAACCCAGGCATGGCTCCAGCTCTCTGGGAACCTTGGTCTTAAGATTGTCAGGGGGTAACACCAGGTCCACCGGCCTCATCAAGGGCCTTCCCCTTGACACAACATGAGTGGACAGTAGCCATCGGTCTCACTCAGAGAGAGTCTGCCAGAACCTAGGCTTCCACATAGTTGAGCTGGCAGAAGGAAGGAACAGAAATAAAGACAAGCCACATCAATACAATAGTGAAGGAAAGTCTGGCAAGAACAGGGAGAACCAATGGGGTGGTCTTTCTAGTGCACCAAGGGAGACGTGGCTCCAGAGGGACATGGGGAGGGGGTGGGTAAAGTCCTCCGTCAGTGAGGCTCCGGCCAATGGAAAGGGTGTGACTGGATGAGGGGAGAGGCTGGGCAAAGGCCCTGAGGTCAGAGCTAGCCTGGAGCAGCCAAAAGGTGAGAGTAGCCAGAGAGGACGGAGCCATGAAGGAACGGAGGTAACATCTGAGTTTGGGGGTTTGTCTTCTATTAGGAAAGAGACAGGTCGGCCGCCAGCTCTGTACATGTAACTTTCCTCGCAAGGGCTCCTGAGCGTCCAAGCGCCGGCTGCAGGAATGGGAATAAAACCAGGGCGGCTTTGGGGAGTGACACCCACTGTGGTAGGACCAGGTGGGTCCTAGCACGCAGCCTGAGCAGCCCCGTGTCTCTCCAGGGGTCTCCAAGAAGTCCACATCACCTTGGCAGCCAGGCTGGGGGAGGCAGAGGAGAAAATCAAGGTGTTACATTCAGGTATGACTCTGACTCTGGGGGGCGGGAGCCCTCAAGTGGCTTGAAGCAGCGTGGGGATGGGGGACAGGGGTGGCCAGTGAAACAATGAACTTGGGGACATAAATCCGGTGTGCCCAAAGACAGGGGTCAGAAGCTGGGGTGGAACCAAATGGGGCAAACCTTTGACAGCCATGCACTAAGCTGTGTCAAAGATGGTGACTAGGGCACCTGCTAGAGCCAGATTGTCAGGAAGATGACTAATGCCCTGGGCCACCAGGCAGGGTCTAGTGGCCCCAGAGTGGGTAGCCTACCTGTCAAAACTTGGAAATGTAACTGGCAGGAAGCTGAGGCAGGAGAATTAAGGCTAGCCTGAGCGACCTAGTGTTTTCCCCACCAGCCTTGGCCACGTTCTGAAACTGTCCCTAAAAAACCAAACCAAACCAAATGAACAAGCAAACTGGGATTTCTCAAGAAATCTCAGCAGCAGCTCACAGACCTGGAACTCCCAAGCCTCTATGAGTCCTCCTGCCCCAGGTCCCCCACCTGGCCAGGTCTTCAATCCCTCTCCCACTAAGACTGCCTCCCAGCTTGGGGGGGGGGCGGGTATGGGGCGGGGTGGGGGGAGGGGGGCGGAGCGAGGGAGGGGGCGGAACAACCCAGCTGCCCCGCCTCACCTGGCCTTCACCCCTCCCAGCGCTAAAGGCCACACAGACAGAGCTGCTGGAGCTGAGGAGGAAATACGATGAGGAGGCTGCTTCCAAGTAAGTGAGCTGGGGACACCGCCTCCTCCCTTTGTCTGCCACACACAGGCCACCTCCTTCTGATTCTCTGAGCAAGTGACCCCCAGGCATGCACCTGACCCATCTTCCCTTTTATTCACACACCAGAGTCACAACACCCTTGGACCCACCTGAGTGAGGCCACTGGACAGCCTCACCCCCGACCCTGACCCATGACCCCTGACCTCTGGTTCTACCACCTGCCCTACACATTCCTCAGTTTCCCAGTACAACCAGTGGAGGCCAAGTGACAGCATCTAAACGACTCAGAGTGCAGTCACTTCTTCCGGTTTAAGACATCACTCACGTCATAAACACTTATTGAACACCAACTGTTTATCTGGTGCTGTGCTGAGACCCTGGAGGGAACATGAACGCTTCACCACCCAGTCCCTAAAGCAGACACAGGCAGTAGCAGGCTATGACGAATCCACTCACAGCCACCACTGAGCACTTACTGTGTGCAGTCACTGTATCGAGCATGAAATTGGTTTCTCCAAGGGAAGAGCTGGAGGCAGGGGTGGCCCAGGCAGGCAGCCTCAAATGACACACTAGGAAGTGCACCTCAGGCAGTACAGACAGTGCGTGCCTACGAAGGCCTCAAGGATGTGCAAGGATGTGACCAGTCATGTCCCCCAGCCCCCAGAGTCCCAGCAAGCTAGGCAGACTTGTCCTACGCCCCCAGTGTCACAGTCTGGAGGGAATGGCACCGTAGACAAGGGCCCCACCTTGGGGAGTCACTGCAAGAGCACTGTCCGATTCTTAGAGGGAAGGTGAGGAGAAAGCCCCTGTTGTAGCTCCCCAAAGATTGGGCCCTGGGCTGCCTTTAAGAAGAGCTTTGTGCAGGTAGCAGGCGCTAACCACCTAGCAGCACTTGGGAAGCAGAGGCAGGCAGATCTCTGCGTTCAAGGCCAAGCCTGGTCTACAGAGCAAGTGCTGGGGTAGACAGGGCTCCACTGAGAATCCCTGTCTCAAGAAAAGAGAGGTGTAGGGGAGGAGTTTTGAGACCCAGTCCCTAGTTCCCAGCAGTGGAGATTTTTTACCCCCACCCAGTATGTTTTCTCTCTGGGGAGCGTGGAGGGCGGCTTCCATGGCTCTGCACTTTTGGGCAGAGATCTGCATGGAAGCCGCCAGCCTGTCTCAGGGCCCCTTTCCTCTGTGTCCCAGGGCCGATGAGGTCGGCTTGATCATGACGAACCTGGAGAAGGCCAACCAGGTGAGCCGTGAGTGGGAGTCTCCTGTGGAGGGTAGGGGTGGGGGTGGGAGCAGGGCTGGGGGGGGGGGGAGTGGGGCACCTAGCTGGGTTGCGGCTGTTTGGACCCAAGTTGTTTGGCCTTGCCCAAGGACCTACAACACCCTGATTACTGAGTATCTCCCTGTCTGCCCGTGGGTATAGAGATAACCCCAAGATCAGCAGGCCAGTCCTGTGGCAAGGCACAGTGTCATTTTGCTTGGGTCACTGCGGGAGGCCCTGTGGCAGAGTCCCTCAGATCACAGGCCCTGGGGCCTGTCTCTGTGGGCAGCATGCCAGACTACTGATAACCTCTTGAGCTCTGGCCCCCATGGGAGCAGTGGGCACCCAGGAGAAGCAGGGCCAGGGCCGTGGTGATAGTGATTTTCCTGGCTTCTGCTCCCATGGTTGGCTGGAATTCTTTCTTTGTTTTGAGGCAGGATCTGCTGTTATCTCAGGCTGGTCTTGAACTCCCAGTTTAGCTGAGGGTGACCTTGAACTCCTGATCCTCCTGTCTCCACCTCCCAAGTGCTGGGATTGCAGGTGTGTGCCACCACATCTGGTTTATGTTTTATAAACTGTGTTACTGATTGGAACCGGGTGGGGCTTCCTTCATGCTGAACAAACACTCCCAACTGAGCCCTACCTCTCCAGCCAGCTCCTGTGTTACTTCAGGGATCATTACTCTGGTGCTACTTTGTGGGTTCTTCTTTCTTCCAACCTTCTCCGCCCTTTTTTCCCCTTTAACCTTTAAGACTAAATAGGAGAGAAAAGAGGCCAGAAAGGGAGGGACCGATGTTATTGTTAGACTACTTCCTGCCGATCAGAGCTGTAGAGTTCCTTGGGATAAGTTTGATCTTCACCATCAGGATATCTCATTTCTTCTTGTTTCTTCTTTGCACATGATGACTTAACATACTGCAACCAACAGCAACCAACCAACAACCCACCCTACTTCTCGGGGCTGTAGCATTATATATCCTCTGAAAAGCCCCCAGATTCCAAATGTCATACAAACAGAGAAACTATTCACAACTGGCAAAATCATGCCAATAGAGCACTAGGCAAATCATAGTCGACTGCTGTGGACAGTCTGAAACAGCCCGTATTCCACACCTGGGGTTAATAAAATGAAAAAATATTATGTATTTAAAAACAAAAAACAAAATGCCAAAATTGTCACTACAGATCTCCATTTATATCAGTTGCATAGCATTTTTAGTGGTTTTGGTTTTTTGAGAGAGGGTCTCACTGTAGCCCTGGCTGGCCTGGAACTTGGCATGTAGACCAGCCTAGCCTTGAACTCACAGAGCTCTGCCTGTCTCTGCCTCCCTCTGGAACTAAAACCACCATCACCCAGCCCTTGTCTTACCCTTCAAATAGGTAATTCACTCACATAGTTCAAAATTCAGAAAAGACAAACCAGAGCAGATCCAAGGCAGTGCCCCTTGCCCCAGCGGCCTGTCTGACCAGTTTCTGGGCTCTCCTTCCAGGGATGTCCACCCATGTACAAACCAACCAGTAGACCCACATGAGCCTCACGGGCTCTACCTGCCTCTGGTGGATGTACCCACTGGCACACATTCGCCTAATCTGGGACACCAGGTTCTGCTTCCCACAACAGCAAACAGATATTTTAGCACTGTGAGAACCACATTTTGTGTGCCAAAGAGGCAACTTAGCAACTGCAGCAGGAAAAATTGTGTCCACCCCGAGTGTGCACACCTGCATGCCAATAAAGCTTTATTTATAAGAACAGTTAGTGGGCTATAGATTGCTAAGTCTGCTCTAGCCAGACCACTCTAGATGACTGTTTATAGTTAATGTCCACCTTTCCCCTCTCCCAACCAACACCTTCACGATTACCCTCGGGCAGACACCATCTCACACGTGCAGGAGCTGAAGGATGGATCCAGTTCCAAAATGGGATTACTGGGGCAAGGGTTCTTTGCCCTACGGACATGCAGATGGGGCCAAACCGATCCCGCCTTTGCAGGGTCCAGCCTGGCTGTCCAATGAAGAGGCTAGTACCCTGTTGCCAAACCCCCAGCGGGAGGTTTCTTAGCCAATGACATGGCCTTGAGAAAAGAGATCATAGCCAGGTGTGGTGGCACAAACTTGTGGTAGAGACCGGAGGACCAGGAATTCAAGGTTATCCTCAGCTGCATATCAAGTTCAAAGCCAGCCCAACTATAGAAGACCCTGGAACAAATAGCCAAGTAAATGTGTGAATAGAGTTAAGCTCAACCACGGACTCTATTTACAGTGTGCCCTGCTTGGCCTTCGAGCACGAGAGCCTCCTCTGACTTTTTTTTTTAATACCCCTATTCTGTAAAAGGGAAACTGAGGCCTTAGAAAGCCAAGGGAGTCACCCAGAGGCTGTGACAGCCACTGAACTGGGACCACCTCTGAAGATAGCAGATACCCCCCCCCAGTGTACAGTCTTGAGCCAGAGCCAGAGAAGGGACACAGGCCCCAGTGTGGGACAGAACCACCTGGGGATGGGTGCAGACAGCCCCTTCTTGCCCTTCCCTCCCTGGCAGAAGGAGTGTTCTCACCTTGGGGGGTCTCAGGTACCCTAGCATCACTTAATCACTTAGAGCCATCCCTGGTGGCCTCTGTTCAGTAATACCATCTCACCAGGAAAGGTGGGGTGAGACATCTCTTCCTTTGTACCCACCGTGGGGCTCAGTGACAGGGTTTCCCAGGTCCAGGCCTGCCTGCATTCAGGACTGTGGGAACCTAGGCCCTTGGAGATCCAGGGTGGTACAGGTGTAGGGCATCCTTGTTCTCTCTCTCTCTCTTTCTCTCATCCGCTCCCCTCTTCTCTTCCCCCAGCGAGCAGAGGCTGCCCAGCGTGAGGTGGAAAGCCTTCGGGAGCAGCTGGCGTCAGTCAACAGCTCCATTCGCCTGGCTTGCTGTTCCCCCCAGGGACCCAGTGGGGTAAGAAGGATGCACCTGGGACGTGGGGGAAGGCAGAGGGAAAAGATTGGGGAAGCCCATGTCTCTGCACATAGGGAAAGTGGGTGTCACTTGCGAGGACCAACCGACTGACGTGGATGTGAGCAGGGACGCACGGGGTCTCTGAGTGCAGAGAGCATTGTTAAGGTCAGCATAGTACAAGACTTACTGTAACCTGTTGTAGCAACAGGGTCTTGTTGAGTGTGCACTGCTTTTAGTTGTGCAAGATTCTGCTGACTATTGGTTAACAAAAAGCCTAGTGTCTTCCTTTGGATGCCTCCCTCGCCTTGCCTGGAAATGCCCGAATTGTTCCCAACGCCAAGAAGGTACCACCCATTGCAGGGTGCAGCAGGATTTGGACCACGGGGCATTGTGAGTGGTGGCCACCAGAGGGTGCTGTTGAACACCAGTCTCTCATTGCCTGGTGGTCGCTTGGGAATTTTCAAGCCCTGACCAGGAACTGTAAGAAGGCTTGTATTTCAGCCCTTAAGTCCTAAACCTTGCAGGTGACTCTGGTGGGACCCGCCCCTTCCTCCAGTGCTATAAAGAGCCAATTCCAGCTACTAACCCCAAGGTTCCTAAGTGAAATCAACCCGTCTTTCTCCTTTTCCTGGCCAGCACCCTCAAGAGTCCTGGGGTCACTGCCTGCCTAAGGACTTAAGTCACAACCCACATCCCATGGGTCTTGTACACTGTCGGTCTCCTTCCCGGGGTTCTGCACGCTGGAGGGTTAGAGTCACGATTCCTTACATCATCCCAAGTGGCAGCTGTGGTTTCCGCCTTCCTTAGCACACGGGCGCCGATGTCACAGCACTTTAGTTTCCTTCCCATCCACGCTAGCGTACAAGGTTATAGAGAGAACTGCTTGGCTCATAGATTGTGCTGGGAAAGAGCCAATGCTTTTGGCGGTTACCGTGCGCAGAATCTGGCTCTGCTCCTCAGAGTTCACTGCCTCTTGCGCCCACGAATGTGCACGTCTGGTGTGATGTGTAACAGTGACTGTGGGTCTTCAATGGCCGAAAAGGTCTTTACTCTGTGTGTGTGTGTGTGTGTGTGTGTGTGTGTGTGTGTGTGTGTGTTTGCATGAGCATCCAGGAAGGTAAATGTGACTCTGTCCCAAGTCTTTGGTGATTTACCAGGTGACTGTCCCACAGAAGCGAGTCTGTCTGGAGAGACAGGGGAGCTGTGGCCACCTGGGGAGGAGTCACCAGCGTTTCTTAATTAACCCCCGAGGAACCTGCAAATGACTAAGCAGCCACACTGGAATCCCCGGCTGGTTTGGGAGGCAGCTTTTCTGAGCACAACAGTGGCACTTGATGCTAATTAATTTAATGTATTAATGGCATCCGCTTCCTGTTTTAATTGGCATTTATCTCCAAGGAAGAAAGCTGGATTAGTAGTGGTGGGGTTGTTTTTTTGTGTGTGAAGAGTTTGTTGCGATTTTTTTTCTTTCTTTGTAAGTACTTCTTAGATTGTGTAATAAAGCCAGAGAGCTGCCTGACCCAGGTCCCTCAGAACCTGTACAAGCCTGTACCTTGTCATAGATGGAACGGAGACTCCAGGGGCAGTTTCCAAGACCTCTAGATGGGTGACAGGCGTGGAACAGATCAGGGGATGCCGCAGAAACACTGCCTGTGGCTGCAATGTGGCTGCTCTGGCCCTGAGGGTCAATGGTTTCCTGGATGGGTCATTTCCCTTGGCGACGGACCCAGCACCCCAAACCTATTTTGGAATTGCCACTGCTACAGTTCCTTCCCACTTTTACTTTTGTGTGTGTGTGTGTGTGTGTGTGTGTGTGTGTGTGTGTGCATATACATGTACACGTATGCCTATACACATGGATCTGAGTGATTGCCTGTGTGTACTGAAGCCAGGGGACAACCTTGGATTCTGTTCCCCTGAGGCTGTCCACCTCACTTTCTGAGATGGGATCTCCCACTGACCTGGACATCATGAATTAGCGTAGGCTCACGGGTAAGCTCCAGGAGTCCAGTTGCCTCTGCTTCCTGGGTTATACCTGGAGACAACCACACCCAGCTTTTTCCAGAGATGAAATTTAGGCCCCTAATTTACCAACAGACAACTTTTTTCTCCCTAGGGGTTTTGTGGTTTTGTTTTGTTTGTGTTTTGAGACAGGGTTTCTCTGTGTAGCCCTGGCTGTCCTGGAACTCACTCTGTAGACCAGGCTGGCCTCGAACTCAGAAATCCGCCTGCCTCTGCCTCCCGCGTGCTGGGATCAAAGGCATGTACCACCACTGCCCAGCTAGGTTTTGTTTTTTTTTTTTCGTTTGGGGGTTTATTTTGTTTCATGGTTGTTTTTGTTTGTCTGTTTGTTTGTTTGTTTGTTTGGAGGCAAAGTCTCACTGTGTAGCTCAGGCTAACCTAGAACTTGTGGTCACCCTCCTGCCTTTGACTCCAGAGTGCAGAGGTCTTTACCGTTACACCCAGCCATGGTTGTATTTTTGACAACTCAAGTCTTGAATGAAGCACGGCTTCTGTAAGGGGAACCGTGCAAGTGGCACAGCAGTGTCAGATCGCCAGATGGAAAGTTCCCTTCCACCTGAGGTCCAGGGGCAGCATGCCATGCTGGGGTTCAGCCCCTCAAAGCCACTCACTGAGAGCACTCTCTGTTCCCAGGAGAAGGTGAGCTTTGCTCTGTGTTCAGGGCCGCGGCTGGAGGCAGCTCTGGCCTCCAAGGACAGAGAGATCCTGAGGCTGTTGAAGGACGCCCAGCAGCTTCGACATTCCCTGCAGGAGCTGGAGGAGGTCTCAGCCAACCAAATCGCTGACCTGGAGCGGCAGCTAGCTGCCAAGTCCGAGGCCATAGAGGCAGGTCCCAGGGTGGCAGGGGCGGGCGGTGGTGGGCTGGGAGCACGGGCCAGCTTCATTAGATCCTTTTGTCTTCCAGAAACTCCAAGAAAAGCTCGAGGCCCAGGCTGACTATGAAGAGATTAAAACAGAGCTGAGGTACCATGTTGGCTGGGACTGTTCAGAAAGCTCCTTAGCTCCTCCCCCACATGTCCACTCTGGGGTCCACATCTCTCTCTCTGTCAAAACCAGTCCAGTCACAGCTAGGTGTGGTGGCAAAGGCTCACTAGTGCAGCCAGCATTCAGGAGGTCAAGCCAGGAGGCCTGGCAGCCTGGCCTGGGCCTCCACAAAACAAACTGGTTGTCCTCGCCTGGTTTCTGTTGCTGTGATAAAGCGCCAACATACGCCATCTTGTAGCTTATGGGTTCCATCCAGTCCCATCACCCAGGGATGCCAAGGCAGGAGGAACCTGGAGGCAGGAGCTGATGCAGAGGCCATGGAGGGGTGCTGCTTACTGGCTTGCTCGCCATGACTTGCTCAGCTTGCTTGCTTAGAGCACCCAGGACCACTTTGGTTGCAGAGGAGCTGGGCCTTCCCATAGCAATCATTAAATCAAGGAAACGCCCCCCACAGACCTGCCTATAGGCCAGTCTCATGAAGGCACCTTCTCAGTGAAGACCTCCTCTTCCCAAAAGATTCTAGCTCATGTCAGGTTGGCAGAAAAACAAACCAGCACACTGGTCCTTTTCCGTGAAGCTGTGGAGATTGTCACCTTGTCACCTTGTCACTGTGGTGTGGAAACTGGGGACTTCCTCGGCAGTCAGATAAACGCAGGCTGTGGGCATGCGGGGCTCCCCAGACCCAACTCACTGGAACATGTGACTTTAAGCCTGCAGTTGATACAGTTTTCAGTTGACAGTTGACCCTTGGTGTCACCAGGGTGGGATGACTAAGCCCGGGCCTGGTAGCACTGTGGTAGTGTCCTCCATGGAACCCAGGTGCAGCCTCTTGTGACTTCATCATCTCTTCTCCCATGATTCCTAACACGGTAACTGCACGTCCCTCCCTTGCCACGAGGCCACATTAGTACTCAGTGTGCAGTCCCGAGGCAAATCCAGTTTTTGCATTTTGGAACTTTCTGGAAAAAAATATGTATTTGGTAGTTTCTACCTATGTCTAGCCTAAAACCACAAGGCAGGATGGCTCAATGGGAGAGGACATGGGTAGTGTGCCAAAGGCCTGGGGTTCCTTCCCTGGAACCCCAGAGGAAAGGAGAAGAGGGGGTGAGAATGGGAGGGAAAGCGAGGAGGAAGTCAGAAACAGGAGACAAAGGGAAGAACAGATTGGTGGTGCTCCAGTCCTTGGGAGGCAGAGGCAGGAGAATCAGGAATTCTAGTCTAGCCTCCACTACAAAATGAATTTGAGGCTAGCCTGGGCTACATGAGACCATATGCAAAATGAAATATAGAAAAACGAAAAAAGAAAGGCAAGTATGACTTGGTGTGGTGAGTGTGGTACAAGCCTTTAATCCCAGCACTTGGGAAGCAGAGGTAGGTAGATCTCTGTGAGTTCGAACCCAGCCTGGTCTACAGGACCCCACCTGGGGTATCTCCTCCTGCTGACCTCCGGCCCCTCTTGTTTTCTCCCCGCAGCATCCTGAGAGCCATGAAGCTGGCCTCCAGCACCTGCAGCCTCCCACAGGTACACATCCCTGCCACCGCTGTCCCTGTCCCCCAAAGCTGGCTGCTTCCATCAAGTCTGCACCAGCCGTACCTTCTCGCCCTTGCTTCCTCCCACCCCACCCCCCAGACGCTGGCCAAGCCTGACGACCCGCTGCTTGTGGCCAAGGATGTCTTCTTCCCCACACAGAAGTTCCTACTGGAGAAGCCTGCGCTGCTGGCCAGCCCTGGTAGGGGACGAGGAACTCACCGAGGGGGCACTTGGGCTGAGGGGCTGGACAAGGATGCCCTTGGACTTCTTCATGCCCCAGGATCACTGCAATTCATGAGGCAGAAGAATCCAGACCGGGGATGTAGGCTGGGCATTTGCTGGGTGATGCTTCCCAGGTTCAGGGTCACAGGTAGACCCAAGGCTCCCAGTGACTTCCCTGGACCCTGACTCTAGCTGGATACTGGAACTTTAATAAGAACTCAGGAGTCAGGGGAGGGGTGTCTATACCCTACCCTACAGCCGACCCCCAGGGCATGGCCCACAGCTTAAAATTGCCCTTCTTCCCACAAATGGCTCAGTGGCCCTGTAGCCTTGTGACCTTCGCCAAGATGGCAGGCTCATTATTGGTCTCTTAAATGGGAAGTGCTGGGTGGCCTGAGTGACTAGGCACTGGAGGCATTAGACCCCTGGGGTGACTGTGACTCCCTTCCTGCTTGCTAGGATAATGTCCCCAATGGCAGCAGGTGGGTCCCACAAGCTAGCATTTGAAGGGGGTCTGAGGAGGTGGGGTTCGAGAATGAGGGACAACAGCAAGCATGGGTATTTATGGCTTCTGAGACCTATAGCTAGTCCCTCATCCTGTCCCCCCATTACCCCATATCCTCTGTCTCTGCTCTCTCTCTCTCTCCCTTTCTAACCATCTCTCTTGCCTCTGCACATCCCTCCCCTCCATCACAATTGGTCCCTCTGCACCTCTGTCTGTCTGTCTGTCTGTGCATCCCCCCTGGTGTTCTAGAGGAAGACCCCTCGGAGGATGACTCCATCAAGGGCTCACTGGGCACGGAGCCCCCCTACCCTCCTCAGCTTCCACCTCCGCCAGGCCCGGAAGACCCGCTGTCCCCAAGCCCTGCGCAGCCCCTGCTGGGCCCCAGCCTGGGTCCTGATGGGCCAAGGACTTTCTCGCTGTCCCCCTTCCCCAGCCTGGCCCCGGGGGAGAGGCTGGCTGGGGACTCACTGCTATCCAAACATATGATGGGCCCAGCTGCCTTCAAAGGGGAGACGGGAAACCTGCTGGCATTCCCCCCGACTTTCTACGGTGGTGCCAAGCCTCCATCAGCTCCTGCTGCCTCCGTGCCCTGCCCCGAGCCCACAGGGGCCCCGGAGGCTGTGGATGGGGCTGGGCCAGAGGAGGAGCAGCTGGACACGGCTGAGATCGCCTTTCAGGTGAAGGAGCAACTTCTCAAGCACAACATTGGCCAGCGCGTGTTTGGCCACTATGTGCTGGGACTGTCGCAGGGCTCGGTGAGTGAGATCCTGGCCCGGCCCAAGCCGTGGCGTAAGCTCACGGTGAAAGGCAAGGAGCCCTTCATCAAGATGAAGCAGTTCCTGTCGGATGAGCAGAATGTGCTGGCCCTGCGCACCATCCAGGTGAGGCAGCGAGGTAAGCCACGGAGGAGCCCCACCGCCATCCAGAGCTGTGGGTGACCCCGGGGTGGGTGAGCCACCACCCTGTGCCTTGGTTTCCCTATTTCGAGGGACAGACTCGTGACCTTGCTCCCTCCTGCACTGGGCCACCCCTCCCTCCCTCTGCAGCCCTTTCTGGGCAGTTAAGCCCCAGCTCTGGGCTGATTCCTCAGTTTCCACCTCCCACCCCATTCTCGACATTGGCCCGTGGGGGAGGGGCTAAAAGGACCCAGAGCTCCGAACTGCTTAAGAAGTGTCCGCTGTTGCCATAATCATCCTGGCCCATTAACCAGCCCTAACCACTGACCTAGCACGCACAGGGTCCTAGTTCCAGCCCCAAAGCCGGAGTCACTACACCACCTACCATTTGTCACCCTCCCCACCCACCCCAGGACAATCTGGTCCATACCCTCCTGCCCACCTCCAGGGCCTGACCCCGCCCCCTGCAGGCCCCACAGCCGCCACCTTCGTGCCCCTCCCAGGCAGCATCACCCCGAGAATCCGCACACCTGAGACAGGCTCGGACGACGCCATCAAGAGCATCCTGGAGCAGGCCAAGAAGGAGATAGAGTCTCAGAAGGGGGGTAAGTGTGGCCTCTGCCCATGACCTCTGATCCTTGCCTGCATCTCCTCTATCATCCCAGGGTGTTCCCAGGTCAGTTGTAACCTCCAGGGCCCCAGAAGGGCCTTCCTGGAACACACGCAGGTATGCCACAGCTCAGGTCTCTCCCGTGTCTCACTACCTGCCCCATAACAAAATCTCAGCTGTTCAGCAAGACATCCGGACCCTGAGACTATCCCCTTTCCCAGGACATCTAGCCAAGCGCCACTCTCTTAAGTGTCACCTCCTCCAGGAAGCCCCCCCCCCCTATCCTGGTATGCTTCCCACTGTGGCCTACAGTACCAAATACAAGATAGCAGGACTGGCCATAAATCCTGGTTCAGCTGTTGATTAGCTGTGTGGCCTTGTATTGATGACTTGACCTCTCTGTGCTTCCCTCCTCTCATCTTTAAGACGGGAATGATATTAGCTCTCCTTTCTGAAGGCTAAGGGGATCACCAGCCAGGGGCAGGTACACAGAAGACTGTAGGCAGAGTCTTAGAGTCAAAACCACCTTCTTTGTTGTGATCCTGCCTGCCATCAATGGCTCTGGCCTTGTCCCTGCCAATGGCTTGGGGGCTTCTATGGCTAGGCCAAGTTATACACTTAACACCCTGCAGTGTTGGTTGCCTGGGATCCTGGGATGCTGGGCTCAGTTCTCCCACCCCACTGTGCGGTGTCTGCTGCCCCCTGCTGGTGGATCCGTGCATGTATTCCAGTTGCAAAGTCCTATGAGGAAAATCTATCCGTGACTGTGGCCTTCAGTGGAGACCCGCCTCTGTCCCTAGGAGAGGCCACAGGAGAGGGAGTTTACCCTGCCCTACCAGCTAATCCTCTGAGCCATTCATGATTTTTTTTTTTAAATACAGGGTTTCTGTGTGTAGCTTTGGCTGTCCTGGAACTTTTTCTGGAGACCAGACAGGCCTTGAACTCAAAAGAGTTCTTACTTACTCTTACTGGGACACCTTAGCCTCCCAATTGCTGGGATTAAAGGTGTGCCCCACCACCACCACCATCATCACCACCAGGCTCCCACTGAATGCTAGTCCGGAGCTGCAGATGTGAAGCGTGAGCTGCAGATGTGGCTGAGGCGTAGCAGCACAGCCTTGAGTTCAGTTACACAGACCCTGGGTGTCTGACGTTCTCAGTGCTTCCCCCAGGGTCAGAAACAGACTCGGAAGCATTAAAGTCAGCAGCGGGGCTGAAGGGAGTGTTCACACTCAGTACTAAGCTATAAGGGTGGCCACTCCCACTTCTACCTCCTACCCCAATATGTTCCAAACAGCTGGGAAGGCCCAGCCCAGGGCACCAGGCATGGCCGAATGCCAGCTCCAGGCGTGTTCTTGACAAAACCAAAGGAAGTGTCCAGGGTGGAGGTGGGTGGGCAGGCATTTATACAAGCTGCTCATAACAATGACAGGCTAGTCAGTGCTGGTGGTGGTGGTGGTGGTGGTGGTGGTGGCGGCGGCGGAGGCGGTGCACGCCTTTAATCCCAGCACTCAGGAGACAGAGGCAGGCGGATCTCTGAGTTCGAGGCCTACACTCTGGTCTACAGAGTGAGTTCCAGGACAGCCAGAGCTACACAGAGAAACCCTGTCTCGAAAAGAGAGAGACAGAGACAAAGACAAGCCGCTTCCCACTTCAGCCTCCCCAGCCTGTTGCTGGACTTTGAAGTCATGTGACTGGCACTTCCTGGGTTGTCATCCCTTCCTGTTTTAAATGTTTTTCTAGGTTCCTACTTGGATCCACGCTGGGTTACTTTCCGAGACTCAATGCTGGTCTATTGCTTTTAGTTTGAAAAACAAAATGTCATTCTAATGGCTGTGTCGTGGGCCCAAGGGTGGAGGCTACCCAGGGACACAGGATCATGGAGGAAGGCCATGGTGACCTGTCTGGCTCAGTAGTCAGAGAACACTGTCTAGAAGGGAGAGAGAGGCAGCCCCTAGTCACACCCGGCTCCATTGCTGTCCTGAGACACGGCCTGGGTCTGTGACATCCTCTCTGCTTACTCCTTGTGTGGACTTCCTGTTTGTCTTCCTTTGCTTATTCATAGAACCAACTGAGCCCCTGGGACTTATGACTCCGACCCAAGACTCTGTGTGCGTCTGACCTGACACTCCCCCTCCCCTCCCCCCCTCCCCGCTCCTCCCCTTCTCTTCCCTCTCAGATAGCTGTCAGCCTGGTTTTTTCCTATCAGTCCATTGATGAGACTTTCCCCTGCACCTTGTGGTTTAATTAGCTTGCTTGGTAGCTTGTGGAGACTTAGACTTTGAATCACCTTCCCTTCCCCCACCCCAACCCTGAGACAAGCTTTCTCTGTGTAGCCCTGGCTGTCCTAGACTCACTCTGTAGACCAGGCTGGCCTCTAACAAACTCCCAGAGACCCGCCTGCCTCTGCCTCCTGATTGCTGGGATTAAAGGTATGCCCGACCTCATTAACCACTGGTTTTTCTTTTTCTTTTTTTTTTTTTTTTTTTTTTTTTTGGTTTTTCGAGACAGGGTTTCTCTGTATAGCCCTGGCTGTCCTGAAGCTCACTTTGTAGACCAGGCTGGCCTGGAACTCAGAAATCTGCCTGCCTCTGCCTCCCGAGTGCTGGGATTAAAGGCATGCGCCACCACGCCCGGCTGTTTTTTCTTTGGATGGTTGGGTTTCCACCACGGGCTTTTGCTATAGAATTCATGAGCGCATCTTTGAGTTACTGCCTCTTTCTTGACCTTCTTAGGCTTTCACGAGGTTGGTTTGTATAAATGTATAACAGCGTGTATAAAAGGCGTGCTTTTTGTGGGTTTTGGCTTTGTTTTTTTTGTTTGTTTGTTTTGGGTTTTTTTTTTCAATATTTATTTAATGTAAGTACACTGTAGCTGTCTTCAGACACACCAAAAGAGAACATCAGATTTCATTACAGATGGTTGTGAGCCACCATGTGGTTGCTGGGATTTGAACTCAGGACCTTTGGAAGAGTAGGTGCTTTTAACCTCTGAGCCATCTCACCAGCCCCTTGGCTTTGTTTTAACACTGCCTCCTCTCCTTGTTCACTTTCTCCACATATACTAAGATCTTACTATTGGCCTGATTTTTTTTTTAATGCCTGCCTAATATTGCACCAGACAGTCAGACAAGACCCACCATGACTTACTTAACCAGTCTTCCCATTGTAGAACACCGAGGTTGCCCCCATGTTTAGATGGTATAAACACAGATGCCACATACAACTATGTCACGATGATGGGCCCCTGTCCACCCCATCACAGGTGAGTCCAAGAACTCCCCAGCCTCCGTGAGCATCCCCAACGGCACAGCCTCCTCCAGCACCTCGGAAGATGCCATCAAGAACATTCTGGAACAAGCCCGCCGAGAAATGCAAGCCCAGCAGCAGGCCCTGCTGGAGATGGAGTCGGGTCCCAGGGGCCGCTCAGTGCCTCCCTCTCCTCCGGAGCGGCCCTCGCCAGCCACTGCGAGCCAGAATGGGGCCCTGACCTGCGTGAAGCAGGAAGATGGCGGTGGTGGCAGCGGCAGCAGCAGCACTGTGCAGGCGCCGCTTGCTGTCTTGTCCCCCGCTGCATTTGTGCAGCGGATCATCCGCAAGGTGAAGTCGGAGATCGGCGATGCCGGCTACTTTGACCACCACTGGGCATCAGACCGTGGTTTGCTCAGCCGTCCCTATGCCTCCGTGTCGCCCTCCCTCTCCTCCTCCTCCAGCTACTCCGGACAGCCCAATGGGCGAGCCTGGCCTCGTGGGGACGAGGCAACCATCGCCCCTGAGGACGAAGCAGCTATGGGCGAGGACGAGGCCCCCAGGGTGGGAGAGCTCAAGGCCGAGGCCGGAGCCCCGGAGGTGGGCGGCGGGCGACTGCCCTACTATCCAGCATACGTGCCCCGCACACTCAAACCCACTGTGCCGCCCCTGACACCCGAGCAGTATGAACTGTACATGTACCGGGAGGTAGACACGCTGGAGTTGACACGCCAGGTCAAGGAGAAGCTAGCCAAGAACGGCATCTGCCAGCGCATCTTTGGGGAGAAGGTGTGGACCCGGGGGAGGAGGGGGGACCCAGGAGCAAGGCCCACTGAGACCTTAGCCCTAAGACCTATAGACTGGAGGGTGACCCAGGTAGGAAGCCATTCTTCTGGGTGTCTCTCCTGCGTCTAGCCATCCCTGGACACTGAACCAGTTAACAGCCAGTCCCCTGCCCTTTACAGCCCTTTAGCTCCCATGGTCCAGCCCCTGAAGGGTAAAGATTCAGCCCAGTCCATTCCATAATGTCCCCAGCCAGTGCTGGAACATTAAATAGGAGGGGATAAAAGAAAAGATCAGAACTGGAGGAAGAGACTTAAGGGGAGGTTCAGAGTAGCATCTTGGAGGAGACCATGGGATGCCCTTTAGGGTCATTTGCTGAGCCACCCTCCACCTGCAGGTCCTGGGACTGTCTCAGGGTAGCGTGAGTGACATGCTGTCACGGCCAAAGCCATGGAGCAAGCTGACACAGAAGGGCCGGGAGCCTTTTATCCGGATGCAGTTGTGGCTGTCGGACCAGCTGGGCCAGGGCCAGGGCCAAGCCCCAACCCAGCAGCCCAGCGCTAGCCAAGGTAAGTGAGGGTACAATGCCTGGGCTCTACCCCAAGTCAGTGGGCTTGCATGCCCACCTCTGCCCTCTCTGCATCCCAGACACCATTCAACTGCTGTCACCTGAACAGGGGTCCCTGGCCCACACCCCCTTTCCCCTCCTTCCTATGGGAGGAAGTTTCCACTCAGCAGAGGTGCAGAAGGCCTGGACTCAGGCAGGACAACAACCCTGTGTCCCAACAAAATCACACTCACCAGCTCCCTAGAGACTCCATGCTGTTCCTCGGAATCTTTCCTAGCACAGGCCTGGGCCAGTCTTGTGTTCATAGGTGACGTCATGGCAGGGTGGAGCCTGAACTTTGCAGAGCTAGAAACAAGAGAGGCTTGGAGAGTTACCTGAAGTCACAGGGCCCGTATGCAGGGCTGCTGGGGTCCTGTGGGTGACATTTATTTCAGAACACGTGGCTTCAGGCAGGATGGCCCACCTGCCCCGGAGACCACAAAGAGGCAACGATTCCGGCCAAGGGTCGGTAACCCCATCTGTAAAATGGGGATCCGGTTACAAACCAGAACAGAGTGTCAGGTGGCAGAATTTGCAGGTCCTACCTTAGCAACAGGCCTGGAGGTCCCTTTCCATTTGTGGCTACAAAACAAGGATAGGCTGGTAGACAGGTAGAAGGCAGACTGTAGACAGACAGGCAGGCGGGCAAAACAAATGGCAGACAAACATCTGGCAGAAACCAATAGGCAAGAGAGGTGACAGGTAGGCAGGAGACAGGCCAGACAGGTGTTGGACAGGCAAACAGCATTCTGGGGGCAGAGGCAGGAGGATTGTAAGTTCAAAGCCAGTTTTTGCCATGTATGGAGGTCCATAGCTCAGAATGAAAGTTTTGAAAGGAGCCAAGCTGTTTGGGATAGCAAGGACCTGGCTCACCCCTCAATACCACAGAACAAGGAAGGGCTATGTTACCATGAAGACCTGAGAGGTCCCTTCCTGGGGTGCACTGTGGTGGCTGCGGGTGTTTTGGTACCAGCCTCAGCTCTGGCAAGCCATGCTACCCAGCCACACTCAACGGCCATGACCGCTCCACCGTCTCTTGCCTGCAGCCAGTCCCACGGAGCCAACCTCCTCCCCATCGCCTCCCCCAAGCCCCACGGAGCCTGAAAAGACGTCCCAGGAGCCTCTGGGCCTGTCGCTGGAAAGCAGCAAGGAGAATCAGCAGCCCGAAGGCCGGGCCAGCTCCTCCCTGGGTGGGAAGCCCTTCTCAAGCAGCCAGGCTGCGGGGGGCATCCAGGAGATGGTGGCCATGTCCCCAGAGCTGGACACATACTCCATCACCAAGAGAGTCAAGGAGGTCCTCACCGACAACAACCTAGGTACGTGGTGGGGGCCCGGAGTGCTCCCTGCAGCCCGGAGTGCTCCCTGCAGCCCTAGGCTAGCTCTTCTCAGCTTTGAGCACAGCGCCAATGGGGCTTCCCAGTGACTTCAGGGACAGCCTGGAGGTGCCAGCTAGCCCCGAAGCATGCAGGACCACACGCTAGGCACACGGCTCTGACCAGGAACCCCTACTGACGAATGAAAGAGAGAGAGCACCAGCCCGGCTCTCAAAACTGTGATACCCTAGCAGATTCAGTCTGAATTATGACCCAGTAATCCGTCCCCTCAAGATCAGACTAGAGGGACACCTGCCCAAGGGCACTAGGCAGGCTCTTGACTCTTTGATGGTGAGGGTACCAGGCTACCCAGGCATCCCTTGCATCTGGGCAAGCTCGATGCTGTCCTACTTTCTGCCTGCCTTGTTCCGCTTTAGCTTTTGATTTGTGTGTTCTGTCTGAAGAGAATCTCTACTGTAGCCGAGACTAGCCTCAAGCTTGCGATCCTCCTGCCCCAGGCTCTCAAGGGCGGTGATTACAGAGATGAGAGATACACCTGGCTCCAGCCGCCTGCATATGGAAACCAGAGGTCAACCTCGGCTGTCTTCCTAGATTACTCTCTAATGTTTTTTTGGAGACAGGATCTCTCACTGAGCCTAGAGCTCGGTTCTGCCTGTTTCTTCCCTGTCTCTAAACACTGAGATGGACCATCATGCCCGGCTGTTTTGTGTTTTTCCTCGTGTGTGTGTGTCTCCGTGTTCTGCCTATCCAGACACCATGTGCTGACCTGGTGTCCTACTAAGTCAGATGAGGGCATCAGATCACCAGGAACTAGAGTTAGAGATGGGTATGAGCTAGCCATATGGATGTTGGCAGTTTGCTGGGGTGCTCCCCTGGGGATAGAGAGAGCAGTTTTCTGTGTCACTGACTGTCCAGTGCCTGCCCTCCCCAGTCTCTTGTGCAGGGTTAGGGTTAGGGTCCCGGGCCCACCTCCTGAGAGGGGGTCTCTGTGCTGGGCCTGGGGTGACAGTTGCCTTCTGCCCTGTCCCCCAGGGCAGCGGCTGTTTGGTGAGAGCATCTTGGGGTTGACCCAGGGCTCCGTGTCAGATCTGCTGTCGAGGCCCAAGCCCTGGCACAAACTGAGCTTGAAGGGCCGGGAGCCCTTTGTGCGTATGCAGCTGTGGCTGAGTGACCCCCACAACGTGGAGAAGCTTCGGGACATGAAGAAGCTGGAGAAGAAAGGTGAGAGCCAGGCCA
The DNA here is from genome assembly GCF_000001635.26 of Mus musculus. NCBI lineage: Eukaryota > Metazoa > Chordata > Mammalia > Rodentia > Muridae > Mus > Mus musculus. The sequence goes on along the minus strand of NC_000071.6, from coordinate 121,865,836 downwards.
GGAGGGGGCGTGGCTTGAGCAGCCAGGTCTCAGCCACGCCCCAAAGACCCCTGGCTGGCAACAATCCAGATACCCACATCCCCACCACCCAAATCACAAAGGGCTCTTGGGCCCTTCATACATCCAGAGGTGGCACACAGCCTCGCCAACCTTGTGCAAGAGACCAGGGTCCCAGTAGTTCCTCCAAGGGCTGGGGAAGTATTGCAGTTGATAGAGTACTTACTTAGCAGTCATTCACAAAGCCCTGGGCTCATTCCCCAGCACTGCCTAAGATAGGCATGGTAATGCAGCCTGTGATCCCAGCATCACCCAGGAGGCAGAGGCAGGAAGATCAGAAGTTCAACATCATCCCAGGCTACATAGTGAGTTCAAAGCCAGCCTCGGCTGTGTGAGACCCTATATCAAACAAATCAACCTGCAATGACCTAAAGACGCCCCCTAGACCCCACTCCTTAAAGGTCCCTCCTCTCAGTAGCGCTCGGCTGGGACCAAGCCTCCAACTCGGGGCCTCTGAAGAACTTTCTAGATCTAATCCACAGCAGACTTTTGTTCATAGTTTGTAATTGTGAAGATACCATGCGTCCTACATGAAGTGGGTTCATTCAGATTAGCCCCTCCCACAGCAGACTGTTCTAAAACTTAGTGGCTCTTCTGAGCGGCCCAGTTTGAGAGCCCCCTGCCTATAAGCACCCTTCAAGGCTGTGCTCAAGAAACGTAGGCCTCGCAGGCAACACCGTTCAAGCAGAGGACAGGCCAGCATCTCTGGAGTCACAGGAACAGAGAGAATGGGAGTCAGACAGAGAAGGCTCTAAAGGCTACCTGGCCACTGTCCCTGTTCTAGCCATCTTGTGCAAGCAAGTGGACCCGTGGGATGGTGATGGCCCCTCAGTCTCCCCCTCCCTCTCCCTCTCCCCAGCCTATCTGAAGCGCCGCTATGGGCTCATCGGCACCGGCTCGGACAGCGAGTCACCGGCTGCGCACTCCGAGTGCCCCAGCCCGTGTTTGCAGCCCCAGGAGTTGAGTCTCATGCAGGCCAAGAAGCCCAGGGTGGTGCTGGCGCCCGCCGAGAAGGAGGCTCTGCGGAAGGCCTACCAGCTCGAGCCGTACCCCTCGCAGCAGACCATAGAGCTGCTCTCCTTCCAACTCAACCTCAAGACGAACACCGTCATCAACTGGTTCCACAACTACAGGTAGCCTGGCGGGGGGGGGGGGGGGGGGGGGGGGGGGGGGGCCCAGCGCACAGAGGGTCACAGGAAGGCCTGGGGCTCATGGGAACACCCCGAGGGCGGTTCCAGCCTTGGGGGCGGGGGGAGGGGCGGGGCTATAGCTGGATCCACCAGATATGCCAATTCTGTGATCCCCAGCTAAGGGACCCTGAGCCCTCTCCCCTGAGCCACAGGTTGTAAGCTGTAAACAAGGACCCTGGCGTACCCCCTAGTCAGTGTCCACAGGATGTGTTTGTAAACACGTGGCACAGCCAGCTCTGGCAGTGTGACTCTTGTCACTCCCACTCCATGCAGTGGCCTCCAGGAAGGCACAGATCAGGCCAGGGCCTGAGGCATCTCCAGCCACTAACTGAGACCAAAGGGAACACCTGTCTACCACAGCAGGCCTCTGGCGTAGAGGTTCCTCTGTGCATAGCTCCTTTCTTTCTTTCTTTTTTGTTAAAGATTTATTCATCCATTTATTTATTTATTTATTTTATGCATGTGAGTACACCACCATTGCTCTCTTCAGACACACCAGAAGAGGGCATCAGACCCCATTCCAGATGGCATGAGCCACCCTGTGGTTGCTGGGAATTGAACTCAGGACCTCTGAAAGAGCAGTTGGTGCTCTTAACCACTGAGCCATCTCTCCAACCCGAGTGGCTCCTTTCTTTTTTTCTTTTTGTTTTGTTTGTTTGTTTGTTTGTTTTTCGAGACATGGTTTCTCTGTATAGCCCTGGCTGTCCTGGAACTCACTTTGTAGACCAGGCTGGCCTCGAACTCAGAAATCTGCCTGTCTCTGCCTCCCCAGTGCTGGGATTAAAGGCGTGTGCCACCATGCCCAGCTCCTTTTTTAAGCCTTTCCATTCTCCAGGTCAATTCTCAAGAGGTCCCAAGTGCTGTGACTTTTGTGAGGCCACAGAGGGCTTCCCGAGGCTGGGCCAGGACCCCAAGAAGGGAGGCTTGGAGATTGCAAAGATCTGAGCCCTACCCACTTTCTGAGCAAGAAAGAAGTGTCACCAGTATCCGTGTGGTACTGTGGAAGAGTCTAACCATCCATTCTGGGGCAGAGAGAAGTTCCAAGATCCCCAAGAAGGAGCAAAGGAGACGGGCAGGCACACATTTCCCCCTCCCCAGCCTGCTTATTAGCAGCGCACACTCCGTAGCTGTGTGGCTGTGGGCACGTCACTGACCTCTCAGAGTCTCATGACGAGTCCACAAGATGAGACATGTCACCCATGTTACCCGTGCCCCCCCCCCCCCCGTGCCAGATGAAGCAGCCGCAGGAAGGGACAGCCTCAGCAGAGCTTTCTCCCCATGCAGAACCAGACCGTCGCATGATAGGCGACGTGGTCACCTAACAGTTTTCTCTCCTGAGTGGCAATGGGGACATCAACTCTGCTTCTAGAATCTGTCACATTCATTCAGAAACATTTGTAACATGTGCACTGTGAGCTGGGCTCTCAAAATCAGTGTTCAAAGCCACCCACCTCGAGTGGCGCACACAGCTCGAGTCATTTCACCTCAGCCTGATTAATATGGCCAAAGAGGAGGGGGGCTTAGGGAAGGGGAACTCTTGCCTCTGGGCAACATGAATGAAGAAGAAATCCTTGATGTGGGGCTTTTTTGTTTGTTTGTTTGTTTGTCTGTTTTGTTTTTTTGAGACAGGGTTTCTCTGTGTAGCCCTGGCTGTCCTGGAACTCACTCTGTAGACCAGGCTGGCCTCGAACTCAGAAATCCACCAGCCTCTGCCTCTCAAGTGCTGGTATTATTGATGTGGGTTTTGACAGACTAGTAAGTGTTCTCTGTGAGTTCGAGGCCAGCCTGGTCTACACAGTGAGTTTCAAGCCAGCCCAGGCTGTACAATGAGATCTGGTCTCAAAAAAGAAAAAGAGGAGAGGGCTGGCGAAATGGCTCAGTGGGTAAGAGAGCTGACTGCTCTTCCGTTCTGAAGGTCCTGAGTTCAATTCCCAACAACCACATGGTGGCTCACAACCACCTGCAATGAGATCTGACGCCCTCTTCTGGTGTGTCTGAAGACAGCTACGGTGTACTTACATATAATAATAAATAAATCTTTAAAAAAAAAAGAAAAGAAAAGAAAAAGAAAAGACAGGTACACCCAGGATCCCAGAGCTGGGGAAGAAGAGGTAGGCAGTTTCTGGGGTTCACTGGCCAGTCGGTTCAGCCAGTGGATGAGTGGGGGGGGGGGTCTCAATGAGAGTCTGACTGTCTCAAAAGCTGAAGTAAAGACCTCTGACCTCTATGCCCCACCCCCAACACAGTTAAGAGGAAATAAGGTGTATACCTGTTGATGAAGGCACCCACCTGCTCTTACTTTCCTTTTGCCATGATCAAATACTGAGCAATGATAGCTTGGGAAGGAAAGGGTTACTTGACACAGGAGGTCATGGTCCATCTTTGAGGGAGGTTAAGGAGGGAACTGAAGCCACACCCGTGGAAGAGGCTTATTGGTCTGCTCGGGCTTCTCTAGTTCATTTCCTAAGGTCTGGACTCTCCCATTCAAGGAATGTGCTGCCTGCAGTGGGCAGGACCCCCCTATGGCCATTAACGGTCAAGGCAGTCTCCCACGGGACAGTCTGATGGCGGCAGTTCTTCAGTTAAGGCTCCCTCTACCCATTCTTTTTTTGTTGTTTGTTTTTTTTTTGTTTTTCGAGACAGGGTTTCTCTGTATAGCCCTGGCTGTCACTCTGTAGACCAGGCTGGCCTCGAACTCAGAAATCTGCCTGCCTCTGCCTCCGAGTGTTGGGATTAAAGGCATGCGCCACCACGCCTGGCTCCCTCTACCCATTCTTAGTTGTGTCCGTTGGATAATAAAAACCACACATCACCCAGGGTTGACTTTTGGCTTCCATGCACACTCAATGCGCGCGCACACACACACACACACACACGTAGAGCTCACAATACAGATACAGTGGCAGAAGGAAATACTTAATGCTAAGTCCTTAGTGTTTGCCTAGCACTTGGTGTGTCCTGGCACTGGAGGGAGGGAGGCAGACGCTGCCCTGAGCACCTCATGATCAGCTGCTGAAGCCACATAGGGTGACAGTCTACACTGGGCTCTGGGAAGGAGGAGCAGTGGGCACTGTTAGAGAACATGACCGTAGACCTAAGTGTCACTTGGGGAGAGGGAGGGGTTTACAGCCACTGTTCCTGTGGGCTGAGTCTGGGGTCACCAGCCCCACTCAGGCCCCAGGCTCTCATCCCCCCATCTCTGCCGCAGGTCCAGGATGCGCCGTGAAATGCTGGTGGAGGGGACACAGGATGATCCTGACTTTGACCCGAGTGGGGGTCCCAATGTCCTGACGCCAGGCCACACCCACAGAGAGCCCACCCCACAGAGCCCCGACTCAGAGACTGAGGACCAAAAGCCCCCCATGAAGAGCTTAGAGCTGCAAGAGCCTGAGGGTCCCCTACAGCGAGCTGCCCCAGACAGGGCTCTGGTGAAGATCAAACAGGAAGAGGGTTTGGAGGTGGATGGAGACAGCCAGCCCCAGGATGTGGGGGATCCAGACCGAGGGCAAGATGGCCCCAAAGAGGAGCATACCCACCCTCTGGGAAACAGTGACCTCTCAGAGCTGGCCCCAGGGCCCTTTCTTTCAGGCACACCCAATCCAGACTGTCCTTCAT